>NW_026962459.1:300000-478847 GCF_032445375.1 Bacillus rossius redtenbacheri | reverse complement strand
TCGCAGTTGGCAATTCGTAGTCTACAGTTCATAGTTAGCAGTCCGCAGTTTGCAGTTTGCAATTTTAAATTTTGCGGTTCGCAGTTCGTTGGTTTCCATTTCGCAATTTGGAGTTCGCTGTTTGCAGTTTGCAGATCGCAGTTCATTGTCTGCATTTCGCTCTTTGTGGTTTGGGGTTTGCTGTTTGCAGTTTACTCATTGCGGTTTTCGGTTTGTGGTTGGCATTTTGCAGATTGCAGTTTGCAGTTTTCAATAGGCAGTTCGAAGTTTGCAGTACGCATTTCGCAGTTCGTAGTTGGATTTTGCAGATTGCAGTTTGCATTTACTGTTTGCAGTTTCCTGTTTAAAGTTTGTGGTTTGTGGTTTGCGGATTGCAGTTTTCAGTTCGCAGTTAGCAATTCGCTGTTTGCAGTTCGCTTATAGCAATTTGCAGTTAGATGTTTAAAAATTGCAATTTTTGGTTTACGGTTTGCAGTCTTCAGTTTACATTTTGAAACTTGCAGTTCGCAGTTTGAATTTCGAAGATTGCAGTTCGCAGATTGCTGTTCAAAGTTCGTTGGTTCGTATCCCAAGGTTTGCAGTATGCAGTTCTCAGTGTGCAATTTGCTGTTTCGAAATTTAGTAGTTCGCAGTTTGAAGAACGCGGTTTGCAGTTCATAGTATACAATTCTCAGTTCGCAATTTGCTGTTCGCAGTTGGCAGTTCGCAGTTTGCTGTTCGCAGTTGGCAGTTCGCAGTATGCTGTTCGCTGTGCGTGGTTTGGCATTTCGCAATTTTACATTTCGCCGAACGAAGTTTGCAATTTTCAGTTCGCATTTCATGTTTGCATAGTATGCATTTCGCAGTTCGTTGTATGCAATGGTTTCCTTTTTGCGATTGGCATTTATCAGTTCGCAGTTTGCAGTTCGTAAATTGCATTTTGTAGTGTGCAGTTTGCATTTTGCCGTTCGCATTCTGCAGTTCGCTATATGCAGTCTGCAGTTCGCAGATCGCAGTTGGCAGTTCGCAATTTGCAGTTCTCAGTTTGCATTTCACAGTTTGAAGTACGCTTATTATATTTCGAAATTTAATAAAGTTTGCTAATATAAATTTTTTGTTTGCGTTTTGTAGTTTGCAGTTCTTATTTTGCGCTTTGCAGTTCTTCATTGATCAGTTAATTAAGGCCAGCAATTAATTCAGGCAATTAAGGCAGGCAATTAAGGCAGGCAATTAAGGCAGGCAATTAAGGCAGGTAGTAAAGAAAGCCAATTAAGGCAGCCAATTAAGGCAGTCAATTAAGGCTAATAATTAAGGCATGCAATTATAGCCGGCAATTAAGGCAGTCAATTAAGGCAGACAATTAATTCAAGCAATTAAGGCAGGCAAATAATGCAGGTAATTTGGTAAGGCAATTAAGGCAGGCAATAAAGGCAGGCAATTAAGGCAGGCAATTAATGCAGACAATAAAGGCAGGCAATTAAGCCAGGCAATTAGGCAGGCAATTAAGGCTGGCAATGAAGGCAGGCTAATGAGGTAGGCAAATAATGCAGGTAATTAGGGAAGGCAATTAAGGCAGGCAATTAAGGCAGGCAATTAAGGCAAGCTATTTAGGCGGGTAGTAAAGAAAGCCAATTAAGGCAAGCGATTAAGGCAGGCAATTAAGGCAGGCAGCCAATTAAGGCAGGTAAATAAGGCTGGCATTTTAGGCAGACAATTGAGGCAGTCAATTAAGGCAGGCAGCCAATTAAGGCAGGTAAATAAGGCTGGCATTTTAGGCAGACAATTGAGGCAGTCAATTAAGACAGGCAATTTAAGCAGGCAATGAAGGCAGGCAATAAAGGCAGGCAATTAAGGCAGGCAATTAAGACAGGCAATTAAGAAAAGCAATTAAGGCAGGTAATAAAGAAAGCCAATTAAGGCAGGCGATTTAGGCAGATAATTAAGGCAGGCAGCCAATTAAGGCTGGTTATTAAGGCATGCAATTAAGGCAGGCAATTAAGGCAGGCAATTAAGGCAGGCAATTAAGGCAGACAATTAAGACAGCAATTAAGGCAGGCAATTAATGTAGCCAATTAAGGCAGGCAAATAATGCAGGTAATTTAGTAAGGCAATTAAGGCAGGCAATGAAGGCAGGCAATTAAGGTAGTCAAATAATGCAGGTAATTAGGAAAGGCAATTAGGCAAGCAAATAAGGCAGGCATTTAAGGCAAGCAATTAAGGCAGGGAGTAAAGAAAGCCAATTAAGGCAGGCGATTAATGCAGGCAATTAAGGCAGGCAGCCAATTAAGGCTGGTAATTAAGGCATGCAATAGGGGAAGGAAATTAAGGCAGGCTATTAAGGCAGGCAATTAAGGCAGGCAATTAAGGCGGGCAGCCAATTAAGGCTGTAATTAAGGCATGCAATTAAGGCAGGCAATTAAGGCAGGCAATAATGGCAGACAATTAAGGCTGGCAATTAAGGCTGGCAATTAAGGCAGGCAATTAAGGCAGGTAGTTAAGAAAGCCAATTAAGACAGGCAATTAAGGCAGGCAGCCAATTTTGGCTGGTAATTAAGGCATGCAATTAAGGCAGGCAATTAAGCCAGAAAATTAAGATTAGGCAATTAAGGCAGGCAATTAAGACAGGCAATTAAGGCAATCTATTTAGGCAGGAAGTAAAGAAAGCGAATTAAGACAGGCAATTAAGGCTGGTAATTAAAGCACGCAATTAAGGCAAGCTATTAAGGATGGCATGAAAGGCAGCCAATTGAGGAATGTAATTAAGGCAGGCAATTTAAAAAGGCAATTAAGGCAAGCAATTAAGGCACGTATTAAAGAAAGCCAATTAAGGCAAGCAATCAAGGCAGGCAGCCAATTAAGGTTGGTAATTAAGGCATGCAATTAAGGCAGGCAATTAAGGCAGGCAATTAAAGCAGGCAATTAAGGCAAGCAATTAAGGATGGCAATTAAGGCAGGCAATAAAGGAAGGCAATTAAGGCAAACAATTAAGGATGTCAATTAAGGCAGCCAATTAAGGCAGGCAATAAAGGCAGGCAATCGAGAAAGGCATTTAAGTTAGGCAAATAATGCAGGTAATTTAGTAAGGCAATTAAGGCAGGCAATGAAGGCAGGCAATTAAGGTAGTCAAATAATGCAGGTAATTAGGAAAGGCAATTAGGCAAGCAAATAAGGCAGTCAATTAAGGCAGACAATTAAGGCAGGCAATTAAGTCTGGCAATGAAAGCAGGCTATTAGGGTAGGCAAATAATGCAGGTAATTAGGGAAGGCAATTAAGGCAGGCAATTAAGGCAGGCAATTAAGGCAGGCAATTAAGGCAAGCTATTTAGGCGGGTGGTAAATAAAGCCAATTAAGGCAAGCCATTAAGGCAGGCAATTAAGGCAGGCAGCCAATTAAGGCAGGTAAATAAGGCTGGCATTATAGGCAGACAATTGAGGCAGTCAATTAAGACAGGCAATTAAAGCAGGCAATGAAGACAGGCAATTAAGGCAGGCAATTAAAGCAGGCAATTAAGGCAGGCAATTAAGGAAAGCAATTAAGGCAGGCAATTAAGGTAGGCAAATAATGCAGGTAATAAGGGAAGGCAATTAAGGCAGGCAATTTAGGCAGGCAATTAAGGCAGGCAATTAAGGCAGGCAGCCAATTAAGGCTGGTAATTTAGGCATGCAATTAAGGCAAGCATTTAAGCCAGGCAATTAAGGCAAGCAATAAAGGATGGCAATTAAGGCAGCCAATTTAGGAATGCAATTAAGAAAGCCAATAAGGCAGGAAATTAAGCAGGCAATTAAAGCAGGCAATTACGGCAGGCAATTAAGTCAATCAATTAAGGCAGACAATTAAGGCAGGCAATTAAGGCTGGCAATGAAGGCAGGCTATTAAGGTAGGCAAATATGCAGGTAATTAGGGAAGGCAATTAAGGCATGCAATTAAGGCAGGCAATAATGGCAAGCAATTAAGGATGGCAATTAAGGCAGCCAATTAAGGCAGGCAATAAAGGCAGGCAATAAAGGCAAGCAATTAAGGATGGCAATTAAGGCAGCCAATTAAGGCAGGCAATCGAGAAAGGCAATTAAGGTAGGCAAATAATGCAGGTAATTTGGAAAGGCAATTAAGGCAAGCAATTAAGGCAGGCATTTTAGGCAAGCAATTAAGGCAGGTAGTTTATAAAGCTAATTAAGACAGGCAATTAAGGCAGGCAGCCAATTAAGGCTGGTAATTAAGGCATGCAATTAAGGCAGGCAATTAAGCTAGGCAATTAAGGCAAGCAATCAAGGATGGCAATTAAGGCAGCAAATTTAGGAATGCAATTAATGCAGCCAATTAAGGCAGGCAATTAAGGCAGGCAATTAGCACAGGCAATTAAGGCAGGCAATAAATGCAGGCAATCAAGAAATGCAATTAAAGCAGGCAATTAAGGCAGGCAATTAAAGTAGGCAATTATGGCAGGCAATTAAGACAGTCCATTTAGGCAGACAATTAAGGCAGGTTATTAAGGCTGGCAATGAAAGCAGGCTTATAAAGTAGGCAAATAATGCAGGTAATTAGGGAAGGCAATTAAGGCAGGCAATTAAGGCAAGCTATTTAGGCAGGTAGTAAAGAAAGCCAATTAAGATAGGCAATTAAGGCAGGCAGCCAATTTAGGCTGGTAATTAAAGCATGCAATTAAGGCCGGCAATTTAGGCACACAATTAAGGCAAGCTATTAAAGATGGCATTTAAGGCAGCCAATTGAGGAATGTAATTAAGGCAGGCAATTAAAGCAGTCAATTACGGCAGGCAATTAAGTCAATCAATTAAGGCAGGCAATTAATGCTGGCAATGGAGGCAGCCTATTAAGGTAGGCAAATATACAGGTAATTAGGGAAGGCAATTAAGGCATGCAATTAAGGCAGGCAATTAAGGCAAGCAATTAAGGATGGCAATTATGGCAGCCAATTAAGGCAGGCAATAAAGGCAGGCAATTAAGGCAAGCAATTAAGGATGGCAATTAAGGCAGCCAATTAAGGCAGGCAATAAAGGCAGGCAATCGAGAAAGGCAATTAAGGTAGGCAAATAATGCAGGTAATTAGGAAAGGCAATTAAAGCAGGCAATTAAGGCAGGCAATTAAGGCAATCAATTAAGGCAGGTAGTTTAGAAAGCCAATTACGACAGGCATTTATGGCAGGCAGCCAATTAAGGCTGGTAATTAAGGCATGCAATTAAGGCAGGTAATTAGGCAGGCAATTAAGGCAGGCAATTAAGGCAAGCAATTAAGGCAGTTAGTAAAGGTAGCTAATTAAGGCAGGCAATAAGGCAGGCAGCCAATAAAGGCTGGTAATTAAGGCATGCAATTAAGGCAGGCAATTAAAGCAGGCAATTAAGGCAAGCAATTAAGGATGGCAATTAAGGCAGCCAATTAAGGAATGCCATTAAGTCAGCCAATTAAGGCAGGCAATTAAATCAGGCAATTAAGGCAGGCAATTAAGGCAGTAAATTAAGGCAGACAATTAAGGCAGGCAATTAAGGCTGGCAATCAAGGCAGGCAATTAAGGTTTGCAAATAATGCAAGTAATTAGGGAAGGCAAATAAGGCAGGCAATTAAGGCAGGCAGTTAAGGCAAGCAATTAAGGCAGGTAGTAAAGAAAGCCAATTAAGGCAGGCAATTAAGGGAGGCAGCCAATTAAGGCTGGTAATTAAGGCATGCATATAAGGCAGGCAATTAGGCAGGCAATTAAGGCAGGCAATAAGGCAGGCAATCAAGAAATGCAATTAAGAAAGGCAGCCAATTAAGGCTGGTAATTAAGGCATGCAATTAAGGCAGGCAAATAAAGCATGCAATTAAGGCAAGCAATTAAGAATGGTAATTAAGGCGACCAATTAAGGAATGCCATTAAGGCAGCCAATTAAGCCAGGCAATTAAAGCAGGCAATTATTGCAGGCAATTAAGGCAGTCAATTAAGGCAGACAATTAAGGCAGGCAATTAAGGCTGGCAATCAAGGCAGGCAATTAAAGTAGGGAAATAATGCTGGTAATTTGTAAGGCTATTAAGGCAGGCAATTAAGGCAGGCAGTTAAGGCAAGCAATTAAGGCTGGTAGTAAAGAAAGCCAATTAAGGCAGGCGATTCAGGCAGGCAATTAAGACAGGCATTTAAGGAAAGCAATTAAGGCAGGTAATAAAGAAAGCCAATTAAGGCAGGCGATTTAGGCAGGCAATTAAGGCAGGCAGCCAATTAAGGCTGGTAATTAAGGCATACAATTAAGGCAGGCAATTATGGCAGGCAATTAAGGCAGGCAATTAAGGCAGACAATTAAGACAGGCAATTAAGGCAGGCAATTAAGGCATGCAATTAATGTAGCCAATTAAGGCAGGCAATTAAGGCAGGCAAATAATGCAGGTAATTTGGTAAGGCAATTAAGGCAGGCAATTAAGGCTGGCAATCAAGGAAGGCAATCAAAGTAGGGAAATAATGCTGGTAATTAGGGAAGGCAATTAAGGCAGGCAGTTAAGGCAAGCAATTTAGGCAGGTAGTAAAGAAAGACAATTAAGGCAGGCGATTTATGCAGGCAATTAAGGCAGGCAATTAAGGAAAGCAATTAAGGCAGGTAATAAGGAAAGCCAATTAAGGCAGGCGTTTTAGGCAGGCAATTAAGGCAGGCAGCCAATTAAGTCAGGTAAATAAGGCTGGCATTTTAGACAGACAATTGAGGCAGTCAATTAAGACAGGCAATTAAAGCAGGCAATGAAGGCAGGCAATTAAGGCAGGAATTTAAGGCAGGCAATTAAGGCAGGCAATTAAGGCAGGCAGTTAAGGCAGGCATTTTAGGCAGGCAATCAAGTAAGGCAATTAAGGCAGGAAATTAAGGCAGGCAATTAAGGCAGACAATTAAGACAGGCAATTAAGGCAGGCAATGAAGGCAGGCAATTAAGGTAGTCAAATAATGCAGGTAATTAGAAAAGGCAATTAGGAAGCAATTAACGCAGGCATTTAAGGCAAGCAATTAAGCCAGGGAGTAAAGAAAGCCAATTAAGGCAAGCGATTAATGCAGGCGATTAATGCAGGCAATGAAAGCAGGCAGCCAATTAAGGTTGGTAATTAAGGCATGTAATTAAGGCAGGCTATTAAGGCAGGCAATTAAGGTTGGCAATTAAGGCAGCCAATTAACAAATGCAATTAAAGCAGCCAATTAAGTCAGTCAATTAAGGTAGGCAATTAAGGCAGACATTTAAGGCAGTCAATTAAGGCTGTAATTGAAGGCAGGCAATTAAATTAAACAAATAATGCAGGTAATAAGAGAAAGCAATTAGGGCAGGCAATTAAGGCAGTCAATTAAGGCAAGCAATTAAGGAAGGTAGTAACGAAAGCCAATTAAGGCAGGCAATTAAGGCAGGCAGCCAATTAAGGCTGGTAATTAAGGCATGCAATTAAGGCAGGCAATTAAGGCAGGCAATTAAGGCAGGCAATTAAGGCAGGCAATCAAGAAATGCAATTAAGGCAGGCAATTAAGTCAGGCAATTCAAGCAGGCAATTATGGCCGGCAATTAAGGCAGTCAATTAAGGCAGACAAATAAGTCAGGCAATTAAGGCTGGCAATGAAGGAAGGCTATTAAGGCCAGAAATTAATGTAGCCAATTAAGGCAGGCAATTAAGGCAGGCAAATAGTGCAGGTAATTAGGGAAGACTATTAAGCAAGGCAATTAAGGCAGGCAAATAATGCAGGTAATTAGTGAAGGCAATTAAGGAAGGCAATTAAGGCAGGCAATTTAGGCAGGCCATTAATGCAGGCAAATAAGGCAGGCAATCATGGAAGGCAATTAAGGGAAGCAATTAATGTAGCCAATTAAGGCAGGCAATTAAAGCAGGCAGGCAATTAAGACTGGTAATTAAGGCAGGTAAATAAGGCTGGCAATTTAGGCAGGCAATTGAGGCAGTCAATTAAGACAGGCAATAAAGGCAGCAAATCAAGGAAGGCATTTAAGGCATGCAATTAATGTAGCCAATAAAGGCAGGCAATTAAGGCAGGTAAATAATGCAGGTAATTTAGAAAGGCAATTAAGGCAGGCAATTAAGGCAAGCAATTAAGGCAGGTAGTTTAGAAAGCCAATTAAGACATGCAATTAAGGCAGGCACACAATTAAGGCTGGTAATTAAGGCATGCAATTAAGGCATTATTTGCCTAATTATATGCCTGTCTATAATTACAGCCTTAATTGACTGCCTTAAATGTCTGCCTTAATTGCCTGCCTTAATTGCCTGCCTTAATTACCTGCCTTAATTGCATGCCTTTATTGCCTGACTTAATTGCCTGCCTTAATTGGCTACATTAATTGCTTGCCTTAATTGCCTTCCTTGAATGCCTGCCTTTTTTGCCTGCCTTAATAGCCTGCTTTAATTGCCTGTCTTAATTGACTACCTTAATTGACTGCCTTAATTGGCTGCTTTAATTGCATTTGTTAATTGGCTTTTTTAATTGCCAACCTTTATTGCCTGCCTAATTGCCTTTCCTAATTACCTGCATTATTTGACTACCTTAATGCCTGCCTTCATTGCCTGCCTTAATTGCCTGTCTTAAATGTCTGCCTTAATTGCCTGCCTTAATTTCCTGCCTTAATTGCCTAACTTGATTGCCTGCCTAAAATGTCTGCCTTAATTGCCTGCCTTAATTTCCTGCCTTAATTGCCTTACTTGATTGGCTGCCTAAAATGCCTGCCTTAATTGCCTGCTTTAATTGCATGCCTTAATTGGCTGCCTTAATTGCCTGCCTTAAATGGCTTTCTTTAGTACCTGCCTTAATTGCTTGCCTTAACTGCCTGCCTTAATTGCCTGCCTTATTTGCCTTCCCTAATTACCTGCATTATTTGCAAACCTTGATTGCCTGCCTTGATTGCCAGCCTTAATTGCCTGCCTAAATTGTCTGCCTTAATTTACTGCCTTAATTGCCTGCCATAATGGCCTGCTTTAATTGCCTGCCTTAATTGGCTGACTTAATGGCATTCCTTAATTGGCTGCCTTAATTGCCATCCTTAATTGCTTGCCTTAATTGCCTGCCTTAATTGCATGCCTTAATTACCAGCCTTTATTGGCTGCCTGCATTATTGCCTGCCTTAATTAGCTTCTTTACCAACTGCCTTAATTGCTTGCCTTAATTGCCTGCCTTAATTGCCTGCCTAATTGCCTGCCTTAATTGCATGCCATAATTACCAGCCTTAATTGGCTGCCTGCCTTAATTGCCTTTCTAAACTACCTGCCTTAATTGCTTGCCTTAATTGCCTGCCTTAATTGCCTGCCTTAATTGCCTTCCCTAATTACCTGCATTATTTGCCTACCTTAATTGCCTTTCTCGATTGCCTGCCTTTATTGCCTGCCTTAATTGGCTGCCTTAATTGCCATCCTTAATTGCTTGCCTTAATTGCCTGCCTTTATTGCCTGCCTTAATGGCTGCCTTAATTGCCATCCTTAATTGCTTGCCTTAATTGCCTGCCTTAATTGCATGCCTTAATTGCCTTCCCTAATTACCTGTATATTTGCCTACCTTAATAGCCTGCCTTCATTGCCAGCCTTAATTGCCTGCCTTAATTGTCTGCCTTAATTGATTGACTTAATTGCCTGCCGTAATTGACTGCTTTAATTGCCTGCCTTAATTACATTCCTCAATTGGCAGCCTTAAATGCCATCCTTAATAGCTTGCCTTAATTGCGTGCCTAAATTGCCTGCCTTAATTGCATGCTTTAATTACCAGCCTTAATTGGCTGCCTGCCTTAATTGCCTGTCTTAATTGGCTTTCTTTACTACCTGCCTAAATAGCTTGCCTTAATTGCCTGCCTTAATTGCCTGCCTTAATTGCCTTCCCTAATTACCTGCATTATTTGCCTACTTTATCAGCCTGCTTTCATTGCCATACTTAATAACCTGCCTTAATTGTCTGCCTAAATGGACTGTCTTAATTGCCTGCCATAATTGCCTACCATAATTGCCTGCCTTAATTGCCTGCTTTAATTGCATTTCTTGATTGCCTGCCTTTATTGCCTGCCTTAATTGCCTGTGCTAATTGCCTGCCTTAATTGCATGACTTAATTACCAGCCCTAATTGGCTGCCTTTCTTAATTGCATTTCTTGATTGCCTGCCTTATTGCCTGCCTTAATTGCCTGCTTAATAGCCTGCCTTAATTGCATGCCTTAATTACCAGCCTTTATTGGCTGCCTGCCTTAATTGCCTGTCTTAATTGGCTTTCTAAACTACCTGCCTTAATTGCTTGCCTAAATAGCCTGCCTTAATTGCTTGCCTTAATTGCCTTCCCAAATTACCTGCATTATTTGCCTACTTTAATTGCCTTTCTCGATTGCCTGCCTTAATTGCCTGCCTTAATTGGTTGCCTTAATTACCATCCTTAATTGCTTGCCTTTATTGCCTGCCTTTATTGCCTGCCTTAATTGGCTGCCTTAATTGACATCCTTAATTGCTTGCCTTTATTGCCTGCCTTAATTGCATGCCTTAATTGCCTTCCCTAATTACCTGCATATTTGCCTACCTTAATAGCCTGCCTTCATTGCCAGCCTTAATTGCCTGCCTTAATTATCTGCCTTAATTGATTGACTTAATTGCCTGCTGTAATTGCCTGCTTTAATTGCCTGCCTTAATTTCCTGCCTTATTGGGTTCCTTAATTGCATTCCTAAATTGGCTGCCTTAATTGCCATCCTTTATTGCTTGCCTTAATTGCCTGGCTTAATTGCCTGCCTTAATTGCATGCCTAAATTACCAGCCTTAATTGGCTGCCTGCCTTAATTGCCTGCCTTAATTGGCTTTCTTAACTACCTGCCTTAATTGCTTGCCTTAATTGCCTGCCTTAATTGCCTTCCCTTATTACCTGCATTATTTGCCTACCTTAATTGCCTGGTTTCATATCATTCCTTAATTGCATTTCTAAATTGGCTGCCTTAATTGCCATCCTTAATTGCTTCCCTTAATTGCCTGGCTTAAATGCCTGCCTTAATTGCCTTCCAGATTACCTGCATTATTTGCCTACCTTTATTGCCTCCTTAAATACCAGTCTTATTTGCCTGCCTGCCTTAATTGCCTGCCTTCATTGCTAGCCTTAATTGCCTGCCTTAATTGTCTGCCTTTATTGCCTGCCTTAATTGCCTGCCTTAATTGCATGCCTTAATTACCAGCCTTAATTGGCAGCCTGCCTTTATCGCCTGCCTTAATAGGCTGCCTTAATTGCATTCCTAAATTGGCTGCCTTAATTGCCATCCTTAATTGCTTGCCTTAATTGCCTGGCTTAATTGCCTGCCTTAATTGCATGCCTTAATTACCAGCCTTTATTGGCTGCCTGCCATTATTGCCTGTCTTTATTGGCTTTCTAAACTACCTGTCTTAATTGCTTGTCTAATATGTCTGCCTAATTGGCTGCCTTAATTGCCTTCCCTAATTACCTGCATTATTTGCCTACCTTAATTGCCTGCCTTCATTGCCAGCCCTAATTGCCTGCCTTAATTGTCTGCCTTATTTGACTGCCTTAATTGCCTGCCATTTTTGCCTGCCTTAATTGCCTGCCTTAATTGCATGCCTTTATAACCAGCTATAATTGGCTGCCTGCCTTAATTGCCTGCCTTAATTGCCTGCATTAATTGGCTTTCTTAACTACCTGCCTTAATTGCTTGCCTTAATTTCCTGCCTTAATTGCCTGCCTTAATTGCCTGCCTTTTTCCTTCCTTAATTGCCTGCCTTGATTGCCTGCCTTAATTGCCTGCTTTAATTGCCTGCCTTAATTGCCTGCCTTAATTGCCTGCCTTAATTGCCTGCCTTTATTGCCTGCCTTAATTGCCTGCTTGAATTTCCTGCATTAATTGCCTGCCTTTATTGCCAGCCTTAATTGCCTGCCTTAATTGTCTGCCTTAATTGTCTGCCTTAATTGCCTGCCATTATTGCCTGCCATTATTGCCTGCCATCATTGCCTGCCTTAATTGCATGCCTTTTTCCTTCCTTAATTGCCTGCCTTGATTGCCTGCAATAATTGCCTGCTTTCATTGCCTGACTTAATTGCCTGCCTTAATTCCATTTCTTAATAGGCTGCCTTAATTGCCATCCTTAATAGCTTGCCTTAATTTCCTGCCTTAATAGCCTGCTTTAATTGCCTGTCTTAATTGACTACCTTAATTGACTGCCTTAATTGGCTGCTTTAATTGCATTTGTTAATTGGCTGCTTTAATTGCCAACCTTTATTGCCTGCCTAATTGCCTTTCCTAATTACCTGCATTATTTGACTACCTTAATGCCTGCCTTAATTACCTGTCTTAAATGTCTGCCTTAATTGCCTGCCTTAATTTCCTGCCTTAATTGCCTTACTTGATTGCCTGCCGAAAATGCCTGCCTTAATTGCCTGCTTTAATTGCATGCCTTAATTGGCTGCCTTAATTGACTGCCTTAATTGGCTTTCTTTACTACCTGCCTTAATTGCTTGCCTTAATTGCCTGCTTTAATTGCCTTACCAAATTACCTGCATTATTTGCCTGCATTAATTGCCTGCCTATATTGGCTACATTAATTGCATGACTTAATTGCCTTCCTTGATTTGCTGCCTTAATTGCCTTATTTAATTGCCTGTCTTAATTGCCTGCCTCAATTGCCTGCGTAAATTGCCAGCCTTATTTACCTGCCTTAATTACCAGTCTTAATTGCCTGCCTGCCTTAATTGCCTGCCTTAATTGGCTACATTAATTGCTTCCCTTAATTGCCTTCCATGATTGCATGCCTTATTTGCCTGCATTAATTGCCTGCCTAATTGCCTTTCCTAATTACCTGCATTTATTGCCTGCCTTAATTGCCTGCTTTAATTGCATGCCTTAATTGGCTTTCTTAATTGACTGCCTTAATTGGCTTTCTTTACTACCTGCCTTAATTGCTTGCCTTAATTGCTTGCCTTAATTGCCTTACCAAATTACCTGCATTATTTGCCTGCCTGAATTGCCTGCGTATATTGGCTACATTAATTGCATGCCTTAATTGCCTTCCTTGATTTGCTGCCTTAATTGCCTGCTTTAATTGCCTGCATTAATTGCAGTCCTTAATTGCTTGCCTAATTGCCTTTCCTAATTACCTGCATTATTTGACTACCTTAATTGCCTGCCTTCATTGCCTACCTTAATTGCCTTTCCCTAATTACCTATATTATTTGCCTACCTCATTAGCCTGCCTTCATTACCAGCCTTAATTGGCTGCCTGCCTCAATCGCCTGCATTAATTGGCTGCCTTAATTGCATTCCTAAATTGGCTGCCTTAATTGTCTGCCTTAATTGCCTGCCTTAATTGCCTGCCTTAATTGCTTGCCTAAATTGCATGCCTTAATTACCAGCCTTAATTGGCTGCCTGCCTTAATCGCCTGCCTTAATTGGCTGCCTTAATTGCTTTCCTAAATTGGCTGCCTTAATTGCCTACCTTAATTGCTTGCCTTAATTGGCTTTCTTAACTACCTGCCTTAATTGCTTGCCTTAATTGCCTGCCTTAATTGCCTGCCTTTTTCCTTCCTTAATTGCCTGCCTTGATTGCCTGCCTTAATTGCCTGCTTTAATTGCCTGCCTTAATTGCCTGCCTTAATTGCCTGCCTTAATTGCCTGCCTTTATTGCCTGCCTTAATTGCCTGCTTGAATTTCCTGCTTTAATTGCCTGCCTTTATTGCCAGCCTTAATTGCCTGCCTTAATTGTCTGCCTTAATTGACTGCCTTAATTGCATGCCTTAATTGACTTTCTTAATTGACTGCCTTAATTGGCTTTCTTCACTACCTGCCTTAATTTCTTGCCTTAATTGCCTGCCTTAATTGCCTTACCAAATTACCTGCATTATTTGCCTGCCTGAATTGCCTGCGTATATTGGCTACATTAATTGCATGCCTTAATTGCCTGCCTTGATTGCCTGCACTAATTGCCTTCTTTAATTGCCTGCCTTAATTGCCTGCCTTAATTGCATTCCTTAATTGGCTGCCTGATTGCCATACTTAATAGCTTGCCTTAATTGCCTGCCTTAATTGCCTGCTTTAATTGCCTGCCTAAATTGCCTGCCTTAATTGCCTGCTTTAATTGACTTTCTAAAATTGCCTGCCTCAATTACCTGCCTTAATTGCCTGCTTTAATTGCCTGCGTTAATTGCATGTCTTTATTACCAGCCTTAATTAGATGCCTGCATTAAATGCCTGCCTTATTTGCCTGCATTAATTGGCTTTCGTTACTACCTGCCAAAATAGCTTGCCTTAATTGTTTGCCAAATTGCCTGGCTTAATTGCCTGACTTAATTGCATGCCTTAATTACCAGCCTTAATTGGGTGCCTGCCTTAATTGCCTGTCTTAATTGGCTTACTAAACTACCTGCCTTAATTGCTTGCCTTAATTGCCTGCCTTAATTGCCTTACCAAATTACCTGCATTATTTGCCTGCCTTAATTCGCTACATTAATTGCATGCCTTAATTGCCTTCCTTGATTTGCTGCCTTAATTGCCTGTCTTAATTGCCTGCCTCAATTGCCTGCCTAAATTGCCAGCCTTTTTTACCTGCCTTAATTACCAGTCTTAATTGCCTGCCTGCTTTAATTGCCTGCCTTAATTGGCTACATTAATTGCTTGCCTTAATTGCCTTCCATGATTGCCTGCCTTATTTGCCTGCATTAATTGCCTGCCATAATTGCCTGCCAAAATTGCCTGCCTTAATTGCCTGTCTTAATTGGCTTACTAAACTACCTGCCTTAATTGCTTGCCTTAATTGCCTGCCTTAATTGCCTTACCAAATTACCTGCATTATTTGCCTGCCCTAATTGCCTGCCTTAATTGGCTACATTAATTTCTTGCATTCATAGCCTTCCTTCATTGCCAGCCTTAATTGCCTGCCTTAATTGTCTGCCTTAATTGACTGCCTTAATTGCCGGCCATAATTGCCTGCTTTAATTGCCTGACATAATTGCTTGCCTTAATTGCATTTCTTGATTGCCTGCCTTAATTGCCTGCCTTAATTACCAGCCTTAATTGGCTGCCTGCCTTAATTGGCTTTCTTTACTACCTGCCTTAATTGCTTGCCTTAACTGCCTGCCTTAATTGCCTGCCTTAATTGCCTTCCCTAATTACCAGCATTATTTGCCTACTTTAATTGCCTGCCTGGATTGCCAGCCTTAATTGCCTGCCTTAATTGTCTGCCTTAATTGACTGCCTTATTTGCCTGCCATAATTGCTGCTTTAATTGCCTGCCTTAATTGGCTGCCTTAATGGCATTCCTTTATTGACTGCCTTAATTGCAATCCTTAATTGCTTGCCTTAATTGCCTGCCTTAATTGCATGCCTTAATTACCAGCCTTAATTGGCTGCCTTCCTTAATTGCATTTATTGATTGCCTGCCTTATTGCCTGCCTTAATTGTCTGCCTTAATTGCCTGCTTTAATTGCCTGCTTTAATTAGCTTTCTTTACACCCTGCCCTAATTGCTTGCCTTAACTGCCTGCCTTAATTGGCTGCCTTAATTGCCTTCCCTAATTACCTGCATTATTTTCAAGCCTTAATTGCCTGTGTTGATTGCCAGCCTTAATTGCCTGCCTTAATTGTCTGCCTTAATTTACTGCCTTAATTGCCTGCCATAATTGCCTGCTTTAATTGCCTGCCTTTATTATCTGCTTTAATGGCATTCCTTAATTGGCTGCATTAATTGCCATCATTAATTGCTTGCCTTAATTGCCTGCCTCAATTGCCTGCCTTAATTGCATGCCTTAATTACCAGCCTTTATTCGCTGCCTGCCTTAATTGCCTGCCTAAATCGCCTGCCTTAATTGGCTTTCTTTATTACCTGCCTTAATTGCTTTCCTTAATTGCCTGCCTTAATTGCCTGCCTTAATTGCCTGCCTTCATTGCTTGCTTTAATTGCCTGTCTTAATTGACTGCCTCAATTTTCTGCCTAAAATGCCAGCCTTATTTAGCTGCCTTAATTAGCTGCCTGCCTTAATTGCCTGCCTTAATCGCTTGCCTTAATTGGCTTTGTTACTACCCGCCTAAATAGATTGCCTTAATTGCTTGCCTTAATTGCCTGCCTTAATGGCTGCATTACATGACTGCCTTAATTGGCTTCCTTAATTGCATTCTTTAATTGCCATCCTTAATTGCTTGCCCTAATTGCCTGCCTTAATTGCCTGCCTTAATTGCCTGCCTTAATTGCATGCCTTAATTACCAGCCTTAATTAACTGCCTGCTTTAAATGCCAGCCTTAATTGCCTGCATTAATTGACTTCCGTTACTACCTGCCTTAATTGCTTGCCTTAATTGACTGCCTTAATTGCCTGCCTTAATTGCTTTCCCTTATTACCTGCATTATTTGCCTAATTTCAATGCCTGCCTTCAATTACAGCCTTAATTGACTGCCTAAAATGTCTGCCTTAATTGCCTGCCTTAATTGCCTGCCTTAATTACCTGCCTTAATTGCATGCCTTTATTGCCTGACTTAAATGCCTGCCTAAATTGGCTACATTAATTGCTTGCCTTAATTGCCTTCCTTGAATGCCTGCCTTATTTGCCTGCCTTAATAGCCTGCTTTAATTGCTGTCTTTATTGCCTACCTTAATTGACTGCCTTAATTGGCTTTCTTTACTACCTGCCTTAATTGCTTGCCTTAATTGCCTGCCTTAATTGCCTTACCAAATTACATGCATTATTTGCCTGCCTTAATTGCCTGCCTTAATTGGCTACATTAATTGCTTGCCTTAATTGCCAGCCTTAATTGCCTGTCTTAATTGTCCGCCTTAATTGCCTGCCTTAATTGCCTTACTTGATTGCCTGCCTTTATTGCCTGCCTTAATTGCCTGCCTTAATTGCCTGCCTTAATTGCATGCCTTAATTGGCTGCCTTAATTGGCTATCTTTACAACCTGCCTTAATTGCTTGCCCTAATTGCCTTACCAAATTAACTGCATTATTTGCCTGCCTTAATTGCCTGCCTTAATTGGCTAAATTAATTGCTTGCCTTAATTGCCTACCTCGATTTGCTGCCTTAATTGCCTGCATTAATTGTAGGCCTTAATTGCTTGCCTTAATTGCCTTCCCTAATTACCTGCATTATTTGACTACCTTAATTGTCTGCCTTCATTGCCAGCCTTAATTGCCTGTCTTAATTGTCGGCCTTAATTTCCTACCTTAATTGCCTGCCTTAATTGCCTGCCTTAATAACCTGATTTAATTGCCTGCCTTAATTGCATGCCTTAATTACTAGCCTAAATTGGCTGCCAGCCTTAATTGCCTGCATTAATCGCCTGCCTTAATTGGCTTTCTTTACTCATTGCCTTAATTGCTTGCCTTAAATGCCTGCCTTATTTGCTTGCCTAATTGCCTTTCCTAATTACCTGCATTATTTGACTCCCTTAATTGCCTGCCATCATTGCCTGCCTTAATTGCCTTACCAAATTACCTGCATTATTTGCCTGCCTTAATTGCCTGCCTTAATTGCCTGCCTTAATTGGCTACATTAATTGCTTGCATAATTGCCTGCCTTAATTGTCTGTCTTAATTTTCTGCCTAAATTGCCTGCCTTAATTGCCTACCTTAATTGCCTGCCTTAATTGCATGCCTTAATTACCAGCCTTAATTGGCTGCCTGCCTTAATTGCCTGCCTAAATCGCCTGCCTTAATTGGCTTTCTTTATTACCTGCCTTAATTGCTTTCCTTAATTGCCTGCCTTAATTGCCTGCCTTAATTGCCTGCTTTCATTGCTTGCTTTAATTGCCTGTCTTAATTGACTGCCTCAATTGTCTGCCTAAAATGCCAGCCTTATTTACCTGTCTTAATTGGCTGCCTGCCTTAATTGCCTGCCTTAATCGCTTGCCTTAATTGGCTTTCTTTACTACCCGCCTAAATAGATTGCCTTAATTGCTTGCCTTAATTGCCTGCCTTAATTTCCTTCCCTAATTACCTGCATTATTTGCCTAACCTAATAGCCTGCCTTCATTGCCAGACTTAATTGCCTGCCTTAATAGTCTGCCTTAATTGACTGCCTAATTGCCTGCCTTAATTGCCTGCCTTAGTTGCATTCCTAAATTTGCTGCCTTAATTGCCATCCTTATTTACCTGCCTTAATTACCAGTCTTAATTGCCTGTCTGCCTTAATTGCCTGCCTTAATTGGCTACATTAATTGCTTGTTTTAATTGCCTTTTCTGATTGCCTGCCTTATTTGCCTGCATTAATTGCCTGCCTTAATTGCCTGCCTTAATTGCCTTCCTTAATTGCCTTCACTAATTACCTGCATTATTTGCCCGCCTTAATTGCCTTCCTTTATTGTCTTCCCTAATTACCTGCACTATTTGCCTGCCTTAATTGCCTGACTTTATTGGCTACATTAATTTCTTGCCTTAATAGCCTTCCTTTATTGCCAGCCTTAATTGCCTGACTTATTTGTCTGCCTTAATTGACTGCCTTAATTGCCGGCCATAATTGCCTGCTTTAATTGCCTGACTTAATTGCCTGCCTTAATTTCATTTCTTGATTGCTTGCCTTAATTGGTTGCCTTAATTGCCTGCCTAAATTGCATGCCTTAATTGCATGCCTTAATTACAAGCTTTAATTGGTTGCCTGCCTTAATTGCCTGCCTTAATTAGCTTTCGTTACTACCTGCCTTAATTGCTTGCCTTAATTGACTGCCTTAATTGCCTGCCTTAATTGCTTTCCCTCATTACCTGCATTATTTGCCTAATTTAATTGCCTGTCTATAATTACAGCCTTAATTGACTGCCTTAAATGTCTGCCTTAATTGCCTGCCTTAATTGCCTGCCTTAATTACCTGCCTTAATTGCATGCCTTTATTGCCTGACTTAATTGCCTGCCTTAATTGGCTACATTAATTGCTTGCCTTAATTGCCTTCCTTGAATGCCTGCCTTATTTGCCTGCCTTAATAGCCTGCTTTAATTGCCTGTCTTAATTGACTACCTTAATTGACTGCTTTAATTGCATTTGTTAATTGGCTGCTTTAAATGCCAACCTTTATTGCCTGCCTAATTGCCTTTCCTAATTACCTGCATTATTTGACTACCTTAATGCCTGCCTTCATTGCCTGCCTTAATTGCCTGTCTTAAATGTCTGCCTTAATTGCCTGCCTTAATTTCCTGCCTTAATTGCCTTACTTGATTGCCTGCCTAAAATGCCTGCCTTAATTGCCTGCTTTAATTGCATGCCTTAATTGGCTGCCTTAATTGACTGCCTTAATTGGCTTTCTTTACTACCTGCCTTAATTGCTTGCCTCAATTGCCTTCCTTGATTTGCTGCCTTAATTGCCTGCTTTAATTGCCTGTCTTAATTGCCTGCCTCAATTGCCTGCGTAAATTGCCAGCCTTATTTACCTGCCTTAATTACCAGTCTTAATTGCCTGCCTGCCTTAATTGCCTGCCTTAATTGGCTACATTAATTGCTTCCCTTAATTGCCTTCCATGATTGCCTGCTTTAATTGCCTGCCTTAATTGGCTGACTTAATGGCATTCCTTAATTGGCTGCCTTCATTGCCATCCTTAATGGCTTGCCTTAATTGCCTGCCTTAATTGCCTGCCTTAATTGCATGCCTTAATTACAAGCCTTTATTGGCTGCCTGCCTTATTGCCTGCCTTAATTAGCTTTCTTTACTAACTGCCTTAATTGCTTGCCTTAATTACCGCCTTAATTGCCCGCCTTTATTGTTTTTTTAATTGCCATGCTTAATTGCTTGCCATAATTGCCTGCCTTTATTGCCTGCCTTAATTGCATGCCTTAATTACTAGCCTTAATTAGTTGCCTGCCTTAAATGCCTGCCTTAATTGCCTGCCCTAATTGGCTACATTAATTGCTTCCCTTAATTGCCTTCCATGATTGCCTGCCTTATTTGCCTGCATTAATTGCCTGCCTAATTGCCTTTCCTAATTACCTGCATTATTTGCCTGCCTTAATTGCCTGCGTATATTGGCTACATTAATTGCATGCCTTAATTGCCTTCCTTGATTTGCTGCCTTAATTGCCTGCTTTAATTGCCTGCAATAATTGCAGTCCTTAATTGCTTGCCTAATTGCCTTTCCTAATTACCTGCATTATTTGACTACCTTAATTGCCTGCCTTCATTGCCTGCCTTAATTGCCTTACTAAATTACCTGCATTATTTGCCTGCCTTAATTACCTGCCTTAATTGCCTTTCCCTAATTACCTATATTATTTGCCTACCTCATTAGCCTGCCTTCATTACCAGCCTTAATTACCTGCCTTAATTGCCTGCCTTAATTGCCTGCCTTAATTGCATGTATTAATAACCAGCCTTAATTGGCTGCCTGCCTTAATTACCTGCCTAAATCGCCTACCTTAATTGGCTTTCTTTATTACCTGCCTTATTTGCTTTCCTTAATTGCCTGTCTTAATTGACTGCCTTAATTGCCTGCCTTAATTGCCTGCCTTCATTGCCTGCTTTAATTGCCTGTCTTAATTGACTGCCTCAATTGTCTGCCTAAAATGCCAGCCTTATTAACCTGCCTTAATTGGCTGCCTGCCATAATTGCCTGATTAATCACTTGCCTTAATTGGCTTTCTTTACTACCCGCCTAAATAGATTGCCTTAATTGCCTGCCTTAATTGCCTGCCTTAATTGCCTTCCCTAATTACCTGCATTATTTGCCTACCTCATTAGCCTGCCTTCATTGCCAGCCTTAATTGCCTGCCTAATTGCCTGGCTTAATTGCCTGCCTTAATTGTCTGCCTTAATTGCCTGCCTTAATTGCCTGCCTTAATTGCATGCCTTAATTACCAGCCTTAATTGGCTGCCTGCCTTAATCGCCTGCCTTAATTGGCTGCCTTAATTGCCTGCCTTAATTGTCTGCCTTAATTGCCTGCCTTTATTGCCTGCCTTAATTGCATGCCTTAATTACCAGCCTTAATTGGCTGCCTGCCTCAATCGCCTGCATTATTTGCCTGCCTTAATTGCCTGCCTATATTGGCTACATTAATTGACTGCCTTAATTGCATGCCTTAATTGGCTTTCTTAATTGACTGCCTTAATTGGCTTTCTTCACTACCTGCCTTAATTGCTTGCCTTAATTGCCTGCCTTAATTGCCTTACCAAATTACCTGCATTATTTGCCTGCCTGAATTGCCTGCGTATATTGGCTACATTAATTGCTTGCCTGAATTGTGTTCCTTGATTGCCTGCCCTATTTGCCTGTCTTAATTGACTGCCTTAATTAGCTCCCTTATTTGCATTCCTTAATTGGCTGCCTTAATTGCCATCCTTGATTGCTTGCATTAATTGCCTGCCATAATTGCCTAAATTAATTGCATGCCTTAATTACCAGCCTTAATTGGCTGCCTGCCTTAATTGCCTGCCTTATTGACTGCTTTAATTGGCTTTCTTTACTTTCTGCCTTAATTGCTTGCCTTAATTGCCTGCCTTAATTGCCTGTCTTAATTGTCTGCCTCAATTGCCTGCGTAAATTGCCAGCCTTATTTACCTTTCTTAATTACCAGTCTTAATTGCCTGCCTGCCTTAATTGCCTGCCTTAATTGGCTACATTAATTGCTTCCCTTAATTGCCATCCATGATTGCCTGCCTTATTTGCCTGCATTAATTGCCTGCCTAATTGCCTTTCCTAATTACCTGCATTTATTGCCTGCCTTAATTGCCTGCTTTAATTGCATGCCTTAATTGGCTTTCTTAATTGACTGCCTTAATTGGCTTTCTTTACTACCTGCCTTAATTGCTTGCCTTAATTACCTGCCTTAATTGCCCTACTAAATTACCTGCATTATTTGCCTGCCTTAATTACCTGCCTTAATTGCCTTCCCTAATTACCTGCATTATTTGCCTACCTCATTAGCCTGCCTTCATTACCAGCCTTAATTACCTGCCTTAATTGCCTGCCTTAATTGCCTGCCTTAATTGCATGTATTAATAACCAGCCTTAATTGGCTGCCTGCCTTAATTACCTGCCTAAATCGCCTGCCTTAATTGGCTTTCTTTATTACCTGCCTTAATTGCTTTCCTTAATTGCCTGTCTTAATTGCCTGCCTTAATTGCCTGCCTTAATTGCCTGCCTTAATTGCCTGCCTTCATTGCCTGCTTTAATTGCCGGTCTTAATTGACTGCCTCAATTGTCTGCCTAAAATGCCAGCATTATTAACCTGCCTTAATTGGCTGCCTGCCTTAATTGCCTGCCTTAATCACTTGCCTTAATTGGCTTTCTTTACTACCCGCCTAAATAGCTTGCCTTAATTGCCTGCCTTAATTGCCTGCCTTAATTGCCTTCCCTAATTACCTGCATTATTTCCCTACCTCATTAGCCTGCCTTCATTGCCAGCCTTAATTGCCTGCCTAATTGCCTGGCTTAATTGCCTGCCTTATTTGTCTGCCTTAATTGCCTGCCTTAATTGCATGCCTTAATAACCAGCCTTAATTGGCTGCCTGCCTTAATCGCCTGCCTTAATTGGCTGCCTTAATTGCCTGCCTTAATTGTCTGCCTTAATTGCCTGCCTTTATTGCCTGCCTTTATTGCCTGCCTTAATTGCATGCCTTAATTACCAGCCTTATTTGGCTGCCTGCCTCAATCGCCTGCATTAATTGGCTGCCTTAATTGCATTCCTAAATTGGCTGCCTTAATTGTCTGCCTTAATTGCCTGCCTTAATTGCCTGCCTTAATTGCCTGCCTAAATTGCATGCCTTAATTACCAGCCTTAATTGGCTGCCTGCCTTAATCGCCTGCCTTAATTGGCTGCCTTAATTGCCTGCCTTAATTGTCTGCCTTAATTGCCTGCCTTTATTGCCTGCCTTAATTGCATGCCTTAATTACCAGCCTTAATTGGCTGCCTGCCTCAATCGCCTGCATTATTTGCCTGCCTTAATTGCCTGCCTATATTGGCTACATTAATTGACTGCCTTAATTGCATGCCTTAATTGGCTTTCTTAATTGACTGCCTTAATTGGCTTTCTTCACTACCTGCCTTAATTGCTTGCCTTAATTGCCTGCCTTAATTGCCTTACCAAATTACCTGCATTATTTGCCTGCCTGAATTGCCTGCGTATATTGGCTACATTAATTGCTTGCCTGAATTGTGTTCCTTGATTGCCTGCCCTATTTGCCTGTCTTAATTGACTGCCTTAATTAGCTCCCTTATTTGCATTCCTTAATTGGCTGCCTTAATTGCCATCCTTGATTGCTTGCATTAATTGCCTGCCATAATTGCCTAAATTAATTGCATGCCTTAATTACCAGCCTTAATTGGCTGCCTGCCTTAATTGCCTGCCTTATTGACTGCCTTAATTGGCTTTCTTTACTTTCTGCCTTAATTGCTTGCCTTAATTGCCTGCCTTAATTGCCTGTCTTAATTGTCTGCCTCAATTGCCTGCGTAAATTGCCAGCCTTATTTACCTTTCTTAATTACCAGTCTTAATTGCCTGCCTGCCTTAATTGCCTGCCTTAATTGGCTACATTAATTGCTTCCCTTAATTGCCATCCATGATTGCCTGCCTTATTTGCCTGCATTAATTGCCTGCCTAATTGCCTTTCCTAATTACTTGCATTTATTGCCTGCCTTAATTGCCTGCTTTAATTGCATGCCTTAATTGGCTTTCTTAATTGACTGCCTTAATTGGCTTTCTTTACTACCTGCCTTAATTGCTTTCCTTAATTGCCTGTCTTAATTGCCTGCCTTAATTGCCTGCCTTAATTGCCTGCCTTAATTGCCTGCCTTCATTGCCTGCTTTAATTGCCGGTCTTAATTGACTGCCTCAATTGTCTGCCTAAAATGCCAGCATTATTAACCTGCCTTAATTGGCTGCCTGCCTTAATTGCCTGCCTTAATCACTTGCCTTAATTGGCTTTATTTACTACCCGCCTAAATAGCTTGCCTTAATTGCCTGCCTTAATTGCCTGCCTTAATTGCCTTCCCTAATTACCTGCATTATTTCCCTACCTCATTAGCCTGCCTTCATTGCCAGCCTTAATTGCCTGCCTAATTGCCTGGCTTAATTGCCTGCCTTATTTGTCTGCCTTAATTGCCTGCCTTAATTGCATGCCTTAATAACCAGCCTTAATTGGCTGCCTGCCTTAATCGCCTGCCTTAATTGGCTGCCTTAATTGCCTGCCTTAATTGTCTGCCTTAATTGCCTGCCTTTATTGCCTGCCTTTATTGCCTGCCTTAATTGCATGCCTTAATTACCAGCCTTATTTGGCTGCCTGCCTCAATCGCCTGCATTAATTGGCTGCCTTAATTGCATTCCTAAATTGGCTGCCTTAATTGTCTGCCTTAATTGCCTGCCTTAATTGCCTGCCTTAATTGCCTGCCTAAATTGCATGCCTTAATTACCAGCCTTAATTGGCTGCCTGCCTTAATCGCCTGCCTTAATTGGCTGC
The DNA here is from genome assembly GCF_032445375.1 of Bacillus rossius redtenbacheri. Classification (NCBI taxonomy): domain Eukaryota; kingdom Metazoa; phylum Arthropoda; class Insecta; order Phasmatodea; family Bacillidae; genus Bacillus; species Bacillus rossius. Next base: position 454,528 of record NW_026962459.1, on the reverse strand, counting down.
CTTAATTGCTTTCCTAAATTGGCTGTATAATTGCCATCCTTAATTGCTTGCCTTAATTGGCTTTCTTACTACCTGCCTTAATTGCTTGCCTTAATTGCATGCCTTTTTCCTTCCTTAATTGCCTGCCTTGATTGCCTGCACTAATTGCCTGCTTTCATTGCCTGCCTTAATTGCCTGCCTTAATTCCATTCCTTAATTGGCTGCCTTAATTGCCATCCTTAATAGCTTGCCTAAATTGCATGCAATCATTGCCTGACTTAATTGCATGCCTTTTTCCTTCCTTAATTGCCTGCCTTGATTGCCTGCACTAATTGCCTGCTTTCATTGACTGCCTTAATTGCCTGCCTTAATTCCATTCCTTAATTGGCTGCCTTAATTGCCATCCTTAATAGCTTGCCTTAATTGCCTGCCTTAATTGCCTGCTTTAATTGCCTGCCTTAATTGCCTATCTTAATTGCCTTTCTTAATTGCCTGCCTCAATTGCCTGCCTTAATTGCCTGCCTTAATTGCCTGCCTTAATTGCCTGCCTTAATTGCATGTCTTTATTACCAGCCTTAATTAGATGCCTGCCTTAAATGACTGCCATAATTGCCTGCCTTAATTGGCTTTCGTTACTACCTGCCTAAATAGCTTGGCTTAATTGCCTGCCTTAATTGCCTGCCTTAATTGCATGACTTAATTACCAGCCTTAATTGGCTGCATGCCTTAATTGCTGTGTTAATCGGCTTTCTAAACTACCTGCCTTAATTGCTTGCCTTAATTGCCTGCCTTAATTGCCTTACCAAATTACCTGCATTATTTGCCTGCCTTAATTGCCTGCCTTAATTGGCTTCATTAATTGCATGCCTTAATTGCCTTCCTTGATTTGCTGCCTTAATTGCCTGCTTTAATTGCCTGTCTTAATTGCCTGCCTAAATTGCCTGCCTAAATTGCCAGCCTTATTTACCTGCCTTAATTACCAGTCTTAATTGCCTGTCTGCCTTAATTGCCTGCCTTAATTGGCTACATTAATTGCTTGCCTTAATTGCCTTTCATGATTGCCTGCCTTATTTGCCTGCATTAATTGCCTGCCTAAATTGCCTGCCTTAATTGCCTTCCTTAATTGCCTTCACTAATTACCTGCATTATTTGCCCGCCTTAATTGCCTTCCTTAATTGTCTTCCCTAATTACCTGCACTATTTGCCTGCCTTAATTGCCTGACTTAATTGGCTACATTAATTTCTTGCCTTAATAGCCTTCCTTTATTGCCAGCCTTAATTGCCTGACTTATTTGTCTGCCTTAATTGACTGCCTTAATTGCCGGCCATAATTGCCAGCTTTAATTGCCTGACTTAATTGCCTGCCTTAATTTCATTTCTTGATTGCTTGCCTTAATTGCCTGCCTTAATTGCATGCCTTAATTGCATGCCTTAATTACAAGCCTTAATTGGTTGCCTGCCTTAATTGCCTGCCTTAATTGGCTTTCGTTACTACCTGCCTTAATTGCTTGCCTTAATTGACTGCCTTAATTGCCTGCCTTAATTGCTTTCCCTCATTACCTGCATTATTTGCCTAATTTAATTGCCTGTCTATAATTACAGCCTTAATTGACTGCCTTAAATGTCTGCCTTAATTGCCTGCCTTAATTGCCTGCCTTAATTACCTGCCTTAATTGCATGCCTTTATTGCCTGACTTAATTGCCTGCCTTAATTGGCTACATTAATTGCTTGCCTTAATTGCCTTCCTTGAATGCCTGCCTTATTTGCCTGCCTTAATAGCATGCTTTAATTGCCTGTCTTAATTGACTACCTTAATTGACTGCCTTAATTGGCTGCTTTAATTGCATTTGTTAATTGGCTGCTTTAATTGCCAACCTTTATTGCCTGCCTAATTGCCTGTCCTAATTACCTGCATTATTTGACTACCTTAATGCCTGCCTTCATTGCCTGCCTTAATTGCCTGTCTTAAATGTCTGCTTTAATTTCCTGCCTTAATTTCCTGCCTTAATTTCCTTACTTGATTGCCTGCCTAAAATGCTTGCCTTAATTGCCTGCTTTAATTGCATGCCTTAATTGGCTGCCTTAATTGACTGCTTAATTGGCTTTCTTTACTACCTGCCTTAATTGCTTGCCTTAATTGCCTGCCTTAATTGCCTTACCAAATTAACTGCATTATTTGCCTGCCTTAATTGCCTGCCTATATTGGCTACATTAATTGCATGCCTTAATTGCCTTCCTTGATTTGCTGCCTTAATTGCCTGCTTTAATTGCCTGTCTTAATTGCCTGCCTCAATTGCCTGCGTAAATTGCCAGCCTTATTTACCTGCCTTAATTACCAGTCTTAATTGCCTGCCTGCCTTAATTGCCTGCCTTAATTGGCTACATTAATTGCTTCCCTTAATTGCCATCCATGATTGCCTGCCTTATTTGCCTGCATTAATTGCCTGCCTAATTGCCTTTCCTAATTACCTGCATTTATTGCCTGCCTTAATTGCCTGCTTTAATTGCATGCCTTAATTGGCTTTCTTAATTGACTGCCTTAATTGGCTTTCTTTACTACCTGCCTTAATTGCTTGCCTTAATTGCCTGCATTAATTGCCTTACTAAATTACCTGCAATATTTGCCTGCCTTAATTAACTGCCTTAATTGCCTTCCCTAATTACCTGCATTATTTGCCTACCTCATTAGCCTGCCTTCATTACCAGCCTTAATTACCTGCCTTAATTGCCTGCCTTAATTGCCTGCCTTAATTGCATGTATTAATAACCAGCCTTAATTGGCTGCCTGCCTTAATTACCTGCCTAAATCGCCTGCCTTAATTGGCTTTCTTTATTACCTGCCTTAATTGCTTTCCTTAATTGCCTGTCTTAATTGCCTGCCTTAATTGCCTGCCTTAAGTGCCTGCCTTAATTGCCTGCCTTCATTGCCTGCTTTAATTGCCTGTCTTAATTGACTGCCTCAATTGTCTGCCTAAAATGCCAGCATTATTAACCTGCCTTAATTGGCTGCCTGCCTTAATTGCCTGCCTTAATCACTTGCCTTAATTGGCTTTCTTTACTACCCGCCTAAATAGCTTGCCTTAATTGCCTGCCTTAATTGCCTGCCTTAATTGCCTTCCCTAATTACCTGCATTATTTGCCTACCTCATTAGCCTGCCTTCATTGCCAGCCTTAATTGCCTGCCTAATTGCCTGGCTTATTGCCTGCCTTAATTGTCTGCCTTAATTGCCTGCCTTAATTGCCTGCCTTAATTGCATGCCTTAATTACCAGCCTTAATTGGCTGCCTGCCTTAATCGCCTGCCTTAATTGGCTGCCTTAATTGCCTGCCTTAATTGTCTTCCTTAATTGCCTGCCTTTATTGCCTGCCTTTATTGCCTGCCTTAATTGCATGCCTTAATTACCAGCCTTAATTGGCTGCCTGCCTCAATCGCCTGCATTAATTGGCTGCCTTAATTGCATTCCTAAATTGGCTGCCTTAATTGTCTGCCTTAATTGCCTGCCTTAATTGCCTGCCTTAATTGCCTGCCTAAATTGCATGCCTTAATTACCAGCCTTAATTGGCTGCCTGCCTTAATCGCCTGCCTTAATTGGCTGCCTTAATTGCTTTCCTAAATTGGCTGCCTTAATTGCCATCCTTAATTGCTTGCCTTAATTGGCTTTCTTACTACCTTCCTTAATTGCTTGCCTTAATTGCCTGCCTTAATTGCCTGCCTTAATTGCCTGCCTTTTTCCTTCCTTAATTGCCTGCCTTGATTGCCTGCCTTAATTGCCTGCTTTAATTGCCTGCCTTAATTGCCTGCCTTTATTGCCTGCCTTAATTGCCTGCCTTAATTGCCTGCTTTAATTGCCTGCCTAAATTGCCTGCCTTAATTGTCTGCCTTAATTGACTGCCTTAATTGCCTGCCATTATTGCCTGCCATTATTGCCTGCCATCATTGCCTGCCTTAATTGCCTGCCTTTTTCCTTCCTTAATTGCCTGCCTTGATTGCCTGCACTAATTGCCTTCTTTAATTGCCTGCCTTAATTGCCTGCCTAAATTGCATTCCTTAATTGGCTGCCTTAATTGCCATCCTTAATAGCTTGCCTTAATTGCCTGCCTTAATTGCCTGCTTTAATTGCCTGCCTACATTGCCTGCCTTAATTGCCTGCTTAAATTGCCTTTCTTAATTGCCTGCCTCAATTGCCTGCCTTAATTGACTGCTTTAATTGCCTGCCTTAATTGCATGTCTTTATTACCAGCCTTAATTAGATGCCTGCCTTAAATGCCTGCCTTAATTGCCTGCCTTAATTGGCTTTCGTTACTACCTGCCAAAATAGCTTGCCTTAATTGCCTGCCTAATTGCCTGGCTTAATTGCCTGCCTTAATTGCATGCCTTAATTACCAGCCTTAATTGGGTGCCTGCCTTAATTGCCTGTCTTAATTGGCTTTCTAAACTACCTGCCTTAATTGCTTGCCTTAATTGCCTGCCTTAATTGCCTTACCAAATTACCTGCATTATTTGCCTGCCTTAATTGGCTACACTAATTGCATGCCTTAATTGCCTTCCTTGATTTGCTGCCTTAATTGCCTGTCTTAATTGCCTGCCTCAATTGCCTGCCTAAATTGCCAGCCTTATTTACCTGCCTTAATTAACAGTCTTAATTGCCTGCCTGCTTTAATTGCCTGCCTTAATTGGCTACATTAATTGCTTGCCTTAATTGCCTTCCATGATTGCCTGCCTTATTTGCCTGCATTAATTGCCTTCCTTAATTGTCTTCCCTAATTACCTGCACTATTTGCCTGCCCTAATTGCCTGCCTTAATTGGCTACATTAATTTCTTGCATTCATAGCCTTTCTTCATTGCCAGCCTTAATTGCCTGCCTTAATTGACTGCCTTAATTGCCGGCCATAATTGCCTGCTTTATTTGCCTGACTTAATTGCTTGCCTTAATTGCATTTCTTGATTGCCTGCCTTAATTGCCTGCCTTAATTACCAGCCTTAATTGGCTGCCTGCCTTAATTGGCTTTCTTTACTACCTGCCTTAATTGCTTGCCTTAACTGCCTGCCTTAATTGCCTGCCTTAATTGCCTTCCCTAATTACCAGCATTATTTGCCTACTTTAATTGCCTGCCTTGAATGCCAGCCTTAATTGCCTGCCTTAATTGTCTGCCTTAATTGACTGCCTTAATTGCCTGCCATAATTGCCTGCTTTAATTGCCTGCCTTAATTGGCTGCTTTAATGGCATTCCTTTATTGACTGCCTTAATTGCAATCCTTAATTGCTTGCCTTAATTGCCTGCCTTAATTGCATGCCTTAATTACCAGCCTTAATTGGCTGCCTTCCTTAATTGCATTTCTTGATTGCCTGCCTTATTGCCTGCCTTAATTGTCTGCCTTAATTGCCTGACTTAATTGCCTGCCTTAATTGCATGTATTAATTACCAGCCTTAATTGGCTGCTTGCTTTAATTGCCTGCCTTAATTGGCTTTCTTTACTACCTGCCTTAATTGCTTGCCTTAACTGCCTGTCTTAATTGGCTGCCTTAATTGCCTTCCCTAATTACCTGCATTATTTTCAAGCCTTAATTGCCTGTGTTGATTGCCAGCCTTAATTGCCTGCCTTAATTGTCTGCCTTAATTTACTGCCTTAATTGCCTGCCATAATTGCCTGCTTTAATTGCCTGCCTTTATTATCTGCCTTAATGGCATTCCTTAATTGGCTGCCTTAATTGCCATCCTTAATTGCTTGCCTTAATTGCCTGCCTTAATTGCCTGCCTTAATTGCATGCCTTAATAACCAGCCTTTATTGGCTGCCTGCCTTAATTGCCACCCTTAATTAGCTTTCTTAACTAACTGCCTTAATTGCTTGCCTTAATTGCCGCCTTAATTGCCTGCCTTTATTGCTTTTTTTAATTGCCATCCTTAAATGCATGCCATAATTGCCTGCCTTTATTGCCTGCCTTAATTGCATGCCTTAATTACTAGCCTTAATTGGTTGCCTGCCTTAAATGCCTGCCTTAATTGCCTACCATAATTGCCTGCCTTAATTGCATGCCTTAATTACCAGCCTTAATTGGTTGCCTGCCTTAATTGGCTTTATTTACTACCTGCCTTAATTGCTTGCCTTAATTGCCTGCCTTAATGGCTGCGTTACATGACTGCCTTAATTGGCTTCCTTAATTGCATTCTTTAATTGCCATCCTTAATTGCTTGCCCTAATTGCCTGCCTTAATTGCCTGCCTTAATTGCATGCCTTAATTACCAGCCTTAACTAGATGCCTGCTTTAAATGCCAGCCTTAATTGCCTGCATTAATAGGCTTTCGTCTCTACCTGCCTTAATTGCTTGCCTTAATTGACTGCCTTAATTGCCTGCCTTAATTGCTTTCCCTTATTACCTGCATTATTTGCCTAATTTTATTGCCTGCCTTCAATTACAGCCTTAATTGACTGCCTAAAATGTCTGCCTTAATTGCCTGCCTTAATTGCCTGCCTTAATTACATGCCTTAATTGCATGTCTTTATTGCCTGACTTAAATGCCTGCCTTAATTGGCTACATTAATTGCTTGCCTTAATTGCCTTCCTTGAATGCCTGCCTTATTTGCCTGCCTTAATAGCCTGCTTTAATTGCCTGTCTTAATTGCCTACTTTAATTGACTGCCTTAATTGGCTTTCTTTACTACCTGCCTTAATTGCTTGCCTTAATTGCCTGCCTTTATTGCCTTACCAAATTACCTGCATTATTTGCCTGCCTTAATTGCCTGCCTTAATTGGCTACATTAATTGCTTGCCTTAATTGCCAGCCTTAATTGCCTGTCTTAATTGTCTGCCTTAATTGCCTGCCTTAATTGCCTTACTTGATTGCCTGCCTTTATTGCCTGCCTTAATTGCCTGCCTTAATTGCATGCCTTAATTGGCTGCCTTAATTGGCTATCTTTACAACCTGCCTTAATTGCTTGCCCTAATTGCCTTACCAAATTAACTGCATTATTTGCCTGCCTTAATTGCCTGCCTTAATTGGCTAAATTAATTGCTTGCCTTAATTGCCTTCCTCGATTTGCTGCCTTAATTGCCTGCATTAATTGTAGGCCTTAATTGCTTGCCTTAATTGCCTTCCCTAATTACCTGCATTATTTGACTACCTTAATTGTCTGCCTTCATTGCCAGCCTTAATTGCCTGTCTTAATTGTCGGCCTTAATTTCCTACCTTAATTTCCTGCCTTAATTGCCTGCCTTAATAGCCTGATTTAATTGCCTGACTTAATTGCATGCCTTAATTACTAGCCTAAATTGGCTGCCTGCCTTAATTGCCTGCATTAATCGCCTACCTTAATTGGCTTTCTTTACTCATTGCCTTAATTGCTTGCCTTAAATGCCTGCCTTATTTGCTTGCCTAATTGCCTTTCCTAATTACCTGCATTATTTGACTCCCTTAATTGCCTGCCTTCATTGCCTGCCTTAATTGCCTTACCAAATTACCTGCATTATTTGCCTGCCTTAATTGCCTGCCTTAATTGCCTGCCTTAATTGGCTACATTAATTGCTTGCATAATTGCCTGCCTTAATTGTCTGTCTTAATTTTCTGCCTAAATTGCCTGCCTTAATTGCCTACCTTAATTGTCTGCCTTAATTGCATGCCTTAATTACCAGCCTTAATTGGCTGCCTGCCTTAATTGCCTGCCTAAATCGCCTGCCTTAATTGGCTTTCTTTATTACCTGCCTTAATTGCTTTCCTCAATTGTCTGCCTAAAATGGCAGCCTTATTTACCTGCCTTAATTGGCTGCCTGCCTTAATTGCCTGCCTTAATCGCATGCCTTAATTGGCTTTCTTTACTACCCGCCTAAATAGATTGCCTTAATTGCTTGCCTTAATTGCCTGCCTTAATTTCCTTCCCTAATTACCTGCAATATTTGCCTAACCTAATAGCCTGCCTTCATTGCCAGACTTAATTGCCTGCCTTAATAGTCTGCCTTAATTGACTGCCTAATTGCCTGCCTTAATTGCCTGCCTTAATTGGCTGCCTTAATTGCATTCCTAAATTTGCTGCCTTAATTGCCATCCTTAATTGCTTGCCTTAATTGCCTGGCTTAATTGCCTGCCTTAACTGCATGCCCTTATTACCAGCCTTAATTGGCTGCCTGCCTTAATTGCCTGTCTTAATTGGCTTTCTAAACTACCTGCCTTAATTGCTTGCCTTAATTGCCTGCCTTATTTGCCTGCCTTAAATGCCTTCCCTAATTTCCTGCATTATTTGCCTACCTTAATTGCCTTTCTCGATTGCCTGCCTTTATTGCCTGCCTTAATTAGCTGCCTTTATTGCCATCCTTAATTGCTTGCCTTAATTGCCTGCCTTTATTGCCTGCCTTAATTGGCTGCCTTTCATTGCCATCCTTAATTTCTTGCCTTAATTGCCTGCCTTAATTGCATGCCTTAATTGCCTTCCCTAATTACCTGCATATTTGCCTACCTTAATAGCCTGCCTTCATTGCCAGCCTTAATTGCCTGCCTTAATTATCTGCCTTAATTGATTGCCTTAATTGCTTGCCTTAATTGCCTGCCTTAATTGCCTTCCCTAATTACCTGCATTATTTGCCTAACCTAATAGCCTGCCTTCATTGCCAGACTTAATTGCCTGCCTTAATAGTCTGCCTTAATTGACTGCCTAATTGCCTGCCGTAATTGCCTGCCTTGATTGCCTGCGTTATTGGCTGCCTTAATTGCATTCCTAAATTTGCTGCCTTAATTGCCATCCTTAATTGTTTGCCTTAATTGCCTGGCTTAATTGCCTTCCCTAATTACCTGCATTATTTGCCTACTTTTAACAGCCTGCTTTCATTGCCAGCCTTAATAACCTGCCTTAATTGTTTGCCTAAATGGACTGCCTTAATTGCCTGCCATAATTGCCTTACTTTAATTGCCTGCCTTAATTGCCTGCTTTAATTGCATTTCTTGATTGCCTGCCTTTATTGCCTGACTTAATTGCCTGTGCTAATTGCCTGCCTTAATTGCCTGCCTTAATTGGCTGCCTTAATTGCATTCCTAAATTTGCTGCCTTAATTGCCATCCTTGATTGCTTGCCTTAATTGCCTAGCTTAATTGCCTGGCTTAATTGCATGCCTTAATTACCAGCCTTAATTGGCTGCCTGCCTTAATTGCCTGTCTTAATTGGCTTTCTAAACTACCTGCCTTAATTGCTTGCCTAAATTGCCTGCCTTAATTGCTTGCCTTAATTGCCTTCCCAAATTACCTGCATTTTTTGCCTACCTTAATTGCCTTTCTCGATTGCCTGCCTAAATTGCCTGCCTTAATTGCCTGCCTTAATTGGCGGCCTTAATTGCCATCCTTAATTGCTTGCCTTTATTGCCTGCCTTTATTGCCTGCCTTAATTGGCTGCCTTAATTGCCATCATTAATTGCTTGCCTTTATTGCCTGCCTTAATTGCATGCCTTAATTGCCTTCCCTAATTACCTGCATATTTGCCTACCTTAATAGCCTGCCTTCATTGCCAGCCTTAATTGCCTGCCTTAATTGTCTGCCTTAATTGATTGACTTAATTGCCTGCCGTAATTGCCTGCTTATTTTGCCTGCCTTAATTTCCTGCCTTATTGGCTTCCTTAATTGCATTCCTAAATTGGCTGCCTTAATTACCATCCTTTATTGCTTGCCTTAATTGCCTGGCTTAATTGCCTGCCTTAATTGCATGCCTAAATTACCAGCCTTAATTGGTTGCCTGCCTTAATTGCCTGCCTTAATTGGCTTTCTAAACTACCTGCCTTAATTGCTTGCCTTAATTGCCTGCCTTAATTGCCTGCCTAAATTGCCTGCCTTAATTGCCTTCCCTTATTACCTGCATTATTTGCCTACCTTAATTGCCTGGTTTCATATCATTCCTTAATTGCCTGCCTGAATTGTCTGCCTTAATTGACTGCCTTAATTGCCTGCCATAATTGCCTGCCATAATTGCCTGCCTCAATTGCCTGCCTTAATTGCCTTTCTTGATTGCCTGCCTTTATTGCCTGCCTTAATTGCCTGCCTTAATTGCCTGCCTTAATTGCCTTCCTTTATTGCCTTGTTTAATTGCCTGTCTTAATTGCCTGCCTCAATTGCCTGCCTAAATTGCCTGCCTTAATTGCATGCCTTAATTACCAGCCCTAATTGGCTGCCTGCCTAAATCGCCTGCCTTAATTGGCTGCCTTAATTGCATTTCTAAATTGGCTGCCTTAATTGCCATCCTTAATTGCTTCCCTTAATTGCCTGGCTTAAATGCCTGCCTTAATTGCCTTCCCTAATTACCTGCATTATTTGCCTACCTTTATTGCCACTTTAAATAACAGTCTTATTTGCCTGCCTGCCTTAATTGCCTGCCTTCATTGCCAGCCTTAATTGCCTGCCTTAATTGTCTGCCTTTATTGCCTGCCTTAATTGCCTGCCTTAATTGCATGCCTTAATTACCAGCCTTAATTGGCTGCCTGCCTTAATCGCCTGCCTTAATTGGCTGCCTTAATTGCATTCCTAAATTGGCTGCCTTAATTGCCATCCTTAATTGCTTGCCTTCATTGCCTGGCTTAATTGCCTGCCCTAATTGCATGCCTTAATTACCAGCCTTTATTGGCTGCCTGCCTTAATTGCCTGTCTTTATTGGCTTTCTAAACTACCTGCCTTAATTGCTTGTCTAAATTGCCTGCCTAATTGGCTGCCTTAATTGCCTTCCCTAATTACCTGCATTATTTGCCTACCTTAATTGCCTGCCTTCATTGCCAGCCCTAATTGCCTGCCTTAATTGTCTGCCTTAATTGACTGCCTTAATTGCCTGCTATTTTTGCCTGCCCTAATTCCCTGCCTTAATTGCATGCCTTTATAACCAGCCATAATTGGCTGCCTGCCTTAATTGCCTGTCTTAATTGGCTTTCTAAACTACCTGCCTTAATTGCTTGCCTTAATTGCCTGCCTTATTTGCCTGCCTTAATTGCCTTCCCTAATTTCCTGCATTATTTGCTTACCTTAATTGCCTTTCTCGATTGCCTGCCTTTATTGCCTGCCTTAATTGGCTGCCTTAATTGCCATCCTTAATTGCTTGCCTTAATTGCCTGCCTTTATTGCCTGCCTTAATTGGCTGCCTTTCATTGCCATCCTTAATTTCTTGCCTTAATTGCCTGCCTTAATTGCATATCTTAATTGCCTTCCCTAATTACCTGCATATTTGCCTACCTTAATAGCCTACCTTCATTGCCAGCCTTAATTGCCTGCCTTAATAGTCTGCCTTAATTGACTGCCAAATTGCCTGCCGTAATTGCCTGCCTTAATTGCCTGCGTTATTGGCTGCCTTAATTGCATTCCTAAATTTGCTGCCTTAATTGCCATCCTTAATTGCTTGCCTTAATTGCCTGGCTTAATTGCCTGCCTTAATTGCATGCTTTAATTAACAGCCTTAATTGGCTGCCTGCCTTAATTGACTGTCTTAATTGGCTTTCTTTACTACCTGCCTAAATAGCTTGCCTTAATTGCCTGCCTTAATTGCCTGCCTTAATTGCCTTCCCTAATTACCTGCATTATTTGCCTACTTTTAACAGCCTGCTTTCATTGCCAGCCTTAATAACCTGCCTTAATTGTTTGCCTAAATGGACTGCCTTAATTGCCTGCCATAATTGCCTTACTTTAATTGCCTGCCTTAATTGCCTGCTTTAATTGCATTTCTTGATTGCCTGCCTTTATTGCCTGCCTTAATTGCCTGTGCTAATTGCCTGCCTTAATTGCCTGCCTTAATTGGCTGCCTTAATTGCATTCCTAAATTTGCTGCCTTAATTGCCATACTTGATTGCTTGCCTTAATTGCCTAGCTTAATTGCCTGGCTTAATTGCATGCCTTAATTACCAGCCTTAATTGGATGCCTGCCTTAATTGCCTGTCTTAATTGGCTTTCTAAACTACCTGCCTTAATTGCTTGCCTAAATTGCCTGCCTTAATTGCTTGCCTTAATTGCCTTCCCAAATTACCTGCATTTTTTGCCTACCTTAATTGCCTTTCTCGATTGCCTGCCTTAATTGCCTGCCTTAATTGCCTGCCTTAATTGGCTGCCTTAATTGCCATCCTTAATTGCTTGCCTTTATTGCCTGCCTTTATTGCCTGCCTTAATTGGCTGCCTTAATTGCCATCCTTAATTGCTTGCCTTTATTGCCTGCCTTAATTGCATGCCTTAATTGCCTTCCCTAATTACCTGCATATTTGCCTACCTTAATAGCCTGCCTTCATTGCCAGCCTTAATTGCCTGCCTTAATTGTCTGCCTTAATTGATTGACTTAATTGCCTGCCGTAATTGCCTGCTTTAATTGCCTGCCTTAATTTCCTGCCTTATTGGCTTCCTTAATTGCATTCCTAAATTGGCTGCCTTAATTGCCATCCTTTATTGCTTGCCTTAATTGCCTGGCTTAATTGCCTGCCTTAATTGCATGCCTAAATTACCAGCCTTAATTGGCTGCCTGCCTTAATTGCCTGCCTTAATTGGCTTTCTAAACTACCTGCCTTAATTGCTTGCCTTAATTGCCTGCCTTAATTGCCTGCCTAAATTGCCTGCCTTAATTGCCTTCCCTTATTACCTGCATTATTTGCCTACCTTAATTGCCTGGTTTCATATCATTCCTTAATTGCCTGCCTGAATTGTCTGCCTTAATTGACTGCCTTAATTGCCTGCCATAATTGCCTGCCTTTATTGCGTGCCTTAATTGCCTGCCTTAATTGCCTGCCTTAATTGCCTTCCTTTATTGCCTTGTTTAATTGCCTGTCTTAATTGCCTGCCTCAATTGCCTGCCTAAATTGCCTGCCTTAATTGCATGCCTTAATTACCAGCCCTAATTGGCTGCCTGCCTAAATCGCCTGCCTTAATTGGCTGCCTTAATTGCTTCCCTTAATTGCCTGGCTTAAATGCCTGCCTTAATTGCCTTCCCTAATTACCTGCATTATTTGCCTACCTTTATTGCCTCTTTAAATACTAGTCTTATTTGCCTGCCTGCCTTAATTGCCTGCCTTCATTGCCAGCCTTAATTGCCTGCCTTAATTGTCTGCCTTTATTGCCTGCCTTAATTGCCTGCCTTAATTGCATGCCTTAATTACCAGCCTTAATTGGCTGCCTGCCTTAATCGCCTGCCTTAATTGGCTGCCTTAATTGCATTCCTAAATTGGCTGCCTTAATTGCCATCCTTAATTGCTTGCCTTCATTGCCTGGCTTAATTGCCTGCCCTAATTGCATGCCTTAATTACCAGCCTTTATTGGCTGCCTGCCTTAATTGCCTGTCTTTATTGGCTTTCTTAACTACCTGCCTTAATTGCTTGTCTAAATTGCCTGCCTAATTGGCTGCCTTAATTGCCTTCCCTAATTACCTGCATTATTTGCCTTCCTTAATTGCCTGCCTTCATTGCCAGCCCTAATTGCCTGCCTTAATTGTCTGCCTTAATTGACTGCCTTAATTGCCTGCCATTTTTGCCTGCCTTAATTCCCTACCTTAATTGCATGCCTTTATAACCAGCCATAATTGGCTGCCTGCCTTAATTGCCTGCCTTAATTGCCTGCCTTAATTGGCTTTCTTAACTACCTGCCTTAATTGCTTGCCCTAATTGCCTGCCTTAATTGCCTGCCTTAATTGCCTGCCTTTTTCCTTCCTTAATTGCCTGCCTTGATTGCCTGCCTTATATGCCTGCTTTAATTGCCTGCCTTAATTGCCTGCCTTAATTGCCTGCCTTAATTGCCTGCCTTTATTGCCGGCCTTAATTGCCTGCCTTATTTGCCTGCCTTTTTCCTTTCTTAATTGCCTGCCTTGATTGCCTGCACTAATTGCCTGCTTTAATTGCCTGCCTTAATTGCCTGCCTTAATTGCATGCCTTTATAACCAGCCATAATTGGTTGCCTGCCTTAATTGCCTGCCTTAATTGGCTTTCTTAACTACCTGCCTAAATAGCTTGCCTTAATTGCCTGCCTTAATTACCTGCCTTAATTGCCTTCCCTAATTACCTGCATTATTTGCCTACCTCATTAGCCTGCCTTCATTGCCAGCCTTAATTACCTGCCTTAATTGCCTGGCTTAATTGCCTGCCTTAATTTCATGCCTTAATTACCAGGCTTAATTGGCTGCCTGCCTTAATTGCCTGTCTTAATTGGCTTTCTAAACTACCTGCCTTAATTTCTTGCCTAAATTGCCTGCCTTAATTGCCTTACCAAATTACCTGAATTATTTGCCTGCCTTAATTGCCTGCCTTAATTGGCTACATTAATTGCATGCCTTAATTGCCTTTCTTGATTTGCTGCCTTAATTGCCTGCTTTAATTGCCTGTCTTAATTGCCTGCCTCAATTGCCTGCCTAAATTGCCAGCCTTATTTACCTGCCTTAATTACCAGTCTTAATTGCCTGTCTGCCTTAATTGCCTGCCTTAATTGGCTACATTAATTGCTTGCCTTAATTGCCTTTTATGATTGCCTGCCTTATTTGCCTGCATTAATTGCCTGCCTAAATAACCTGCCTTAATTGCATTCCTTAATTGCCTTCACTAATTACCTGCATTATTTGCCTGCCTTAATTGCCTTCCTTAATTGTCTTCCCTAATTACCTGCACTATTTGCCTGCCTTAATTGCCTGACTTAATTGGCTAAATTAATTTCTTGCCTTAATAGCCTTCCTTTATTGCCAGCCTTAATTGCCTGACTTATTTGTCTGCCTTAATTGACTGCCTTAATTGCCGGCCATAATTGCCTGCTTTAATTGCCTGACTTAATTGCCTGCCTTAATTGCATTTCTTGATTGCTTGCCTTAATTGCCTGCCTTAATTGCCTGCCTTAATTGCAGGCCTTAATTGCATGCCTTAATAACCAGCTTTAATTGGTTGCCTGCCTAAATTGCCTGCCTTAATTGGCTTTCGTTACTACCTGCCTTAATTGCTTTCCTTAATTGAGTGCCTTAATTGCCTGCCTTAATTGCTTTCCCTCATTACCTGCATTATTTGCCTAATTTAATTGCCTGTCTATAATTACAGCCTTAATTGACTGCCTTAAATGTCTGCCTTAATTGCCTGCCTTAATTGCCTGCCTTAATTACCTGCCTTAATTAGCTGCTTTAATTGCCAACCTTAATTGCCTGCCTAATTGTCTTTCCTAATTACATGCATTATTTGACTACCTTAATGCCTGCCTTCATTGCCTGTCTTAAATGTCTGCCTTAATTGCCTGCCTTAATTTCCTGCCTTAATTTCCTTACTTGATTGCCTGCCTAAAATGCCTGCCTTAAGAGCCTGCTTTAATTGCATGCCTTAATTGGCTGCCTTAATTGACTGCCTTAATTGGCTTTCTTTACTACCTGCCTTAATTGCTTGCCTTAATTGCCTGCCTTAATTGCCTTACCAAATTACCTGCATTATTTGCCTGCCTTAATTGCCTGCCTATATTGGCTACATTAATTGCATGCCTTAATTGCCTTCCTTGATTTGCTGCCTTAATTGCCTGCTTTAATTGCCTATATTAATTGCCTGCCTCAATTGCCTGCCTAAATTGCCAGCCTTATTTACCTGCCTTAATTACCAGTTTTAATTGCCTGCCTGCCTTAATTGCCTGCCTAAATCGCCTGCCTTAATTGGCTTTCTTTATTACCTGCCTTAATTGCTTTCCTTAATTGCCTGCCTTAATTGCCTGCCTTAATTGCCTGCCTTCATTGCTTGCTTTAATTGCCTGTCTTAATTGACTGCCTCAATTGTCTGCCTAAAATGCCAGCCTTATTTACCTGCCTTAATTGGCTGCCTGCCTTAATTGCCTGCCTTAATCGCATGCCTTAATTGGCTTTCTTTACTACCCGCCTAAATAGATTGCCTTAATTGCTTGCCTTAATTGCCTGCCTTAATTTCCTTCCCTAATTACCTGCATTATTTGCCTAACCTAATAGCCTGCCTTCATTGCCAGACTTAATTGCCTGCCTTAATAGTCTGCCTTAAATGACTGCCTAATTGCCTGCCTTAATTGCCTGCCTTAATTGGCTGCCTTAATTGCATTCCTAAATTTGCTGCCTTAATTGCCATCCTTAATTGCTTGCCTTAAATGCCTGGCTTAATTGCCTGCCTTAACTGCATGCCCTTATTACCAGCCTTAATTGGCTGCCTGCCTTAATTGCCTGTCTTAATTGGCTTTCTAAACTACCTGCCTTAATTGCTTGCCTTAATTGCCTGCCTTATTTGCCTGCCTTAATTGCCTTCCCTAATTTCCTGCATTATTTGCCTACCTTAATTGCCTTTCTCGATTGCCTGCCTTTATTGCCTGCCTTAATTGGCTGCCTTAATTGCCATCCTTAATTGCTTGCCTTAATTGCCTGCCTTTATTGCCTGCCTTAATTGGCTGCCTTTCATTGCCATCCTTAATTTCTTGCCTTAATTGCCTGCCTTAATTGCATGCCTTAATTGCCTTCCCTAATTACCTGCATATTTGCCTACCTTAATAGCCTGCCTTCATTGTCAGCCATAATTGCCTGCCTTAATTATCTGCCTTAATTGATTGCCTTAATTGCTTGCCTTAATTGCCTGCCTTAATTGCCTTCCCTAATTACCTGCATTATAAGCCTAACCTAATAGCCTGCCTTCATTGCCAGACTTAATTGCCTGCCTTAATAGTCTGCCTTAATTGACTGCCTAATTGCCTGCCGTAATTGCCTGCCTTAATTGCCTGCATTATTGGCTGCCTTAATTGCATTCCTAAATTTGCTGCCTTAATTGCCATCCTTAATTGCTTGCCTTAATTGCCTGGCTTAATTGCCTGCCTTAATTGCATGCTTTAATTAACAGCCTTAATTGGCTGCCTGCCTTAATTGACTGTCTTAATTGGCTTTCTTTACTACCTGCCTAAATAGCTTGCCTTAATTGCCTGCCTTAATTGCCTGCCTTAATTGCCTTCCCTAATTACCTGCATTATTTGCCTACTTTTAACAGCCTGCTTTCATTGCCAGCCTTAATAACCTGCCTAAATTGTTTGCATAAATGGACTGCCTTAATTGCCTGCCTTAATGGCCTACTTTAATTGCCTGCCTTAATTGCCTGCTTTAATTGCATTTCTTGATTGCCTGCCTTTATTGCCTGCCTTAATTGCCTGTGCTTATTGCCTGCCTTAATTGCCTGCCTTAATTGGCTGCCTTAATTGCATTCCTAAATTTGCTGCCTTAATTGCCATCCTTGATTGCTTGCCTTAATTGCCTAGCTTAATTGCCTGGCTTAATTGCATGCCTTAATTACCAGCCTTAATTGGCTGCCTGCCTTAATTGCCTGTCTTAATTGGCTTTCTAAACTACCTGCCTTAATTGCTTGCCTAAATTGCCTGCCTTAATTGCTTGCCTTAATTGCCTTCCCAAATTACCTACATTTTTTGCCTACCTTAATTGCCTTTCTCGATTGCCTGCCTTAATTGCCTGCCTTAATTGGCTGCCTTAATTGCCATCCTTAATTGCTTGCCTTTATTGCCTGCCTTTATTGCCTGCCTTAATTGGCTGCCTTAATTGACATCCTTAATTGCTTGCCTTTATTGCCTGCCTTAATTGCATGCCTTAATTGCCTTCCCTAATTACCTGCATATTTGCCTACCTTAATAGCCTGCCTTCATTGCCAGCCTTAATTGCTTGCCTTAATTGTCTGCCTTAATTGATTGACTTAATTGCCTTCTGTAATTGCTTGCTTTAATTGCCTGCCTTAATTTCCTGCCTTATTGGCTTCCTTAATTGCATTCCTAAATTGGCTGCCTTAATTGCCATCCTTTATTGCTTGCCTTAATTGCCTGGCTTAATTGCCTGCCTTAATTGCATGCCTAAATTACCAGCCTTAATTGGCTGCCTGCCTTAATTGCCTGCCTTAATTGGCTTTCTAAACTACCTGCCTTAATTGCTTGCCTTAATTGCCTGCCTTAATTGCCTGCCTAAATTGCCTGCCTTAATTGCCTTCCCTTATTACCTGCATTATTTGCCTACCTTAATTGCCTGGTTTCATATCATTCCTTAATTGCCTGCCTGAATTGTCTGCCTTAATTGACTGCCTTAATTGCCTGCCATAATTGCCTGCCATAATTGCCTGCCTCAATTGCCTGCCTTAATTGCCTTTCTTGATTGCCTGCCTTTATTGCCTGCCTTAATTTCCTGCCTTAATTGCCTGCCTTAATTGCCTTCCTTTATTGCCTTGTTTAATTGCCTGTCTTAATTGCCTGCCTCAATTGCCTGCCTAAATTGCCTGCCTTAATTGCATGCCTTAATTACCAGCCCTAATTGGCTGCCTGCCTAAATCGCCTGCCTTAATTGGCTGCCTTAATTGCATTTCTAAATTGGCTGCCTTAATTGCCATCCTTAATTGCTTCCCTTAATTGCCTGGCTTAAATGCCTGCCTTAATTGCCTTCCCTAATTACCTGCATTATTTGCCTAGCTTTATTGCCTCTTTAAATACCAGTCTTATTTGCCTGCCTGCCTTAATTGCCTGTCTTTATTGGCTTTCTAAACTACCTGCCTTAATTGCTTGTCTAAATTGCCTGCCTAATTGGCTGCCTTAATTGCCTTCCCTAATTACGTGCATTATTTGCCTACCTTAATTGCCTGCCTTCATTGCCAGCCCTAATTGCCTGCCTTAATTGTCTGCCTTAATTGACTGCCTTAATTGCCTGCCATTTTTGCCTGCCTTAATTCCCTGCCTTAATTGCATGCCTTTATAACCAGCCATAATTGGCTGCCTGCCTTAATTGCCTGCATTAATTGCCTGCCTTAATTGGCTTTCTTAACTACCTGCCTTAATTGCTTGCCCTAATTGCCTGCCTTAATTGCCTGCCTTAATTGCCTGCCTTTTTCCTTCCTTAATTGCCTGCCTTGATTGCCTGCCTTAATTGCCTGCTTTAATTGCCTGCCTTAATTGCCTGCCTTAATTGCCTGCCTTTATTGCCGGCCTTAATTGCCTGTCTTATTTGCCTGCCTTTTTCCTTTCTTAATTGCCTGCCTTGATTGCCTGCACTAATTGCCTGCTTTAATTGCCTGCCTTAATTGCCTGCCTTAATTGCCTGCCTTAATTGCATGCCTTTATAACCAGCCATAATTGGCTGCCTGCCTTAATTGCCTGCCTTAATTGGCTTTCTTAACTACCTGCCTAAATAGCTTGCCTTAATTGCCTGCCTTAATTACCTGCCTTAATTGCCTTCCCTAATTACCTGCATTATTTGCCTACCTCATTAGCCTGCCTTCATTGCCAGCCTTAATTACCTGCCTTAATTGCCTGGCTTAATTGCCTGCCTTAATTGCATGCCTTAATTACCAGGCTTAATTGGCTGCCTGCCTTAATTGCCTGTCTTAATTGGCTTAATAAACTACCTGCCTTAATTGCTTGCCTTAATTGCCTGCCTTAATTGCCTTACCAAATTACCTTCATTATTTGCCTGCCTTAATTGCCTGCCTTAATTGGCTACATTAATTGCATGCCTTAATTGCCTTCCTTGATTTGCTGCCTTTATTGCCTGCTTTAATTGCCTGTTTTAATTGCCTGCCTCAATTGCCTGCCTAAATTGCCAGCCTTATTTACCTGCCTTAATTATTAGTCTTAATTGCCTGTCTGCCTTAATTGCCTGCCCTAATTGGCTACATTAATTGCTTGCCTTAATTGCCTTTTATGATTGCCTGCCTTATTTGCCTGCATTAATTGCCTGCCTAAATTGCCTGCCTTAATTGCCTTCCTTAATTGCCTTCACTAATTACCTGCATTATTTGCCCGCCTTAATTGCCTTCCTTAATTGTCTTCCCTAATTACCTGCACTATTTGCCTGCCTTAATTGCCTGACTTAATTGGCTAAATTAATTTCTTGCCTTAATAGCCTTCCTTTATTGCCAGCCTTAATTGCCTGACTTATTTGTCTGCCTTAATTGACTGCCTTAATTGCCGGCCATAATTGCCTGCTTTAATTGCCTGACTTAATTGCATGCCTTTATTGCATTTCTTGATTGCTTGCCTTAATTGCCTGCCTTAATTGCCTGCCTTAATTGCAGGCCTTAATTGCATGCCTTAATTACCAGCTTTAATTGGTTGCCTGCCTTAATTGCCTGCCTTAATTGGCTTTCGTTACTACCTGCCTTAATTGCTTGCCTTAATTGCCTGCCTTAATTACCTTACCAAATTACCTGCATTATTTGCCTGCCTTAATTGCCTAACTATATTAACTACATTATTGCATGCCTTAATTGCCTTCCTTGATTTACTGCCTTAATTGCCTGCTTTAATTGCCTGCATTAATTGCAGTCTTTAATTGCTTGCCTTAATTGCCTTCCCTAATTACCTGCATTATTTGACAACCTTAATTGTCTGCCTTCATTGCCAGCCTTAATTGCCTGTCTTAATTGCCTGCCTTAATTGGCTTTCTTAACTACCTGCCTTAATTGCTTGCCCTAATTGCCTGCCTTAATTGCCTGCCTTAATTGCCTGCCTTTTTCCTTCCTTAATTGCCTGCCTTGATTGCCTGCCTTAATTGCCTGCCTTAATTGCTTTCCCTCATTACCTGCATTTTTTGCCTAATTTAATTGCCTGTCTATAATTACAGCCTTAATTGACTGCCTTGAATGCCTGCCTTATTTGCCTGCCTTAATAGCCTGCTTTAATTGCCTGTCTTAATTTACTACCTTAATTGACTGCCTTAATTGGCTGCTTTAATTGCATTTGTTAATTGGCTGCTTTAATTGCCAACCTTAATTGCCTGCCTAATTGCCTTTCCTAATTACATGCATTATTTGACTACCTTAATGCCTGCCTTCATTGCCTGCCTTAATTGCCTGTCTTAAATGTCTGCCTTAATTGCCTGCCTTAATTTCCTGCCTTAATTTCCTTACTTGATTGCCTGCCTAAAATGCCTGCCTTAAGAGCCTGCTTTAATTGCATGCCTTAATTGGCTGCCTTAATTGACTGCCATAATTGGCTTTCTTTACTACCTGCCTTAATTGCTTGCCTTAATTGCCTGCCTTAATTGCCTTACCAAATTACCTGCATTATTTGCCCGCCTTAATTGCCTGCCTATATTGGCTACATTAATTGCATGCCTTAATTGCCTTCCTTGATTTGCTGCCTTAATTGCCTGCTTTAATTGCCTGTATTAATTGCCTGCCTCAATTGCCTGCCTAAATTGCCAGCCTTATTTACCTGCCTTAATTACTAGTTTTAATTGCCTGCCTGCCTTAATTGCCTGCCTTAATTGGCTACATTAATTGCTTCCTTAATTGCCTTCCATGATTGCCTGCCTTATTTGCCTGCCTTAATTGCCTGCTTTAATTGCATGCTTTAATTGGCTGCCTTAATTGACTGCCTTAATTGGCTTTCTTTACTACCTGCCTTAATTGCTTGCCTTAATTGCCTGCCTTAATTACCTTACCAAATTACCTGCATTATTTGCCTGCCTTAATTGCCTAACTATATTAACTACATTATTGCATGCCTTAATTGCCTTCCTTGATTTACTGCCTTAATTGCCTGCTTTAATTGCCTGCATTAATTGCAGTCCTTAATTGCTTGCCTTAATTGCCTTCCCTAATTACCTGCAATATTTGACAACCTTAATTGTCTGCCTTCATTGCCAGCCTTAATTGCCTGTCTTAATTGTCTGCCTTAATTTCCTGCCTTAATTGCCTGCCTTAATTGCATGCCTTAATAACCTGCCTTAATTACCTGCCTAAATCGCCTGCCTTAATTGGCTTTCTTTATTACCTGCCTTAATTGCCTGCCTTAATTGCCTGCCTTCATTGCCTGCTTTAATTGACTGCCTCAATTGTCTGCCTAAAATGCCAGCCTTATTTACCTGCCTTAATTGGCTGCCTGCCTTAATTGCCTGCCTTAATCACTTGCCTTAATTGGCTTTCTTTACTACCCGCCTAAATAGCTTGCCTTAATTGCCTGCCTTAATTGCCTGCCTTAATTGCGTTCCCTAATTACCTGCATTATTTGCCTACCTCATTAGCCTGCCTTCATTGCCAGCCTTAATTGCCTGCCTAATTGCCTGGCTTAATTGCCTGCCTTAATTGTCTGCCTTAATTGCCTGCCTTAATTGCCTGTCTTAATTGCATGCCTTAATTACCAGCCTTAATTGGCTGCGTGCCTTAATCGCCTGCCTTAATTGGCTGCCTTAATTGCCTGCCTTAATTGTCTGCCTTAATTGCCTGCCTTTATTGCCTGCTTTAATTGCATGCCTTAATTACCAGCCTTAATTGGCTGCCTGCCTCAATCGCCTGCATTAATAGGCTGCCTTAATTGCCTGCCTTAATTGGCTGCCTTAATTGCCTGCCTTAATTGTCTGCCTTAATTGCCTGCCTTTATTGCCTGCCTTAATTGCATGCCTTAATTACCAGCCTTAATTGGCTGCCTGCCTCAATCGCCTGCATTAATAGGCTGCCTTAATTACATTCCTAAATTGACTGCCTTAATTGCCATCCTTAATTTCTTGCCTTAATTGGCTTTCTTAACTACCTGCCTTAATTGCTTGTCTTTATTGCCTGCCTTAATTGCCTGCCTTAATTGCCTGCCTTTTTCCTTCCTTAATTGCCTGCCTTGATTGCCTGCCTTAATTGCCTGCTTTAATTGCCTGCCTTAATTGCCTGCCTTAATTGCCTGCCTTTATTGCCTGCCTTAATTGCCTGCTTGAATTTCCTGCAATTATTGCCTGCCTTTATTGCCAGCCTTAATTGCCTGCCTTAATTGTCTGCCTTAATTGACTGCCTTAATTGCCTGCCATTATTGCCTGCCATTATTGCCTGCCATCATTGCCTGCCTTAATTGCCTGCCTTTTTCCTTCCTTAATTGCCTGCCTTGATTGCCTGCACAAATTGCCTTCTTTAATTGCTGCCTTAATTGCCTGCCTTAATTGCATTCCTTAATTGGCTGCCTTAATTGCCTGCTTTAATTGCCTTTCTTAATTGCCTGCCTCATTTGCCTGCCTTAATTGCCTGCTTTAATTGCCTGCCTTAATTGCATGTTTTTTTACCAGCCTTAATTAGATGCCTGCCTTAAATGCCTGCCTTAAATGCCGGCCTTAATTGGCTCACGTTACTACCTGCGTAAATAGCTTGCCTTAATTGCCTGCCTGAATTACCGGCCTTAATTGCCTTCCCTAATTACCTGCATTATTTGCCTACCTCATTAGCCTGCCTTCATTGCCAGCCTTAATTGCCTGCCTAATTGCTTGCCTTAATTGCCTGCCTTAATTGCCTTACCAAATTACCTGCATTATTTGCCTGCCTTAATTGCCTGCCTTAATTGGCTACATTAATTGCATGCCTTAATTGCCTTCCTTGATTTGCTGCCTTTATTGCCTGTCTTAATTGCCTGCCTCAAATGACTGCCTAAATTGCCAGCCTTATTTACCTGCCTTAATTACCAGTCTTAATTGCCTGCCTGCTTTAATTGCCTGCCTTAATTGGCTACATTAATTGCTTGCCTTAATTGCCTTCCATGATTGCCTGCCTTATTTGCCTGCATTAATTGCCTGCCTAAATTGCCTGCCTTAATTGCCTTCCTTAATTGCCTTCACTAATTACCTGCATTATTTGCCTGCCTTAATTGCCTTGCTTAATAGTCTTCCCTAATTACCTGCACTATTTGCCTGCCTTAATTGCCTGCCTTAATTGGCTACATTAATTTCTTGCCTTAATAGCCTTCCTTCATTGCCAGCCTTAATTGCCTGACTTATTTGTCTGCCTTAATTGACTGCCTTAATTGCCGGCCATAATTGCCTGCTTGAATTGCCTGACTTAATTGCCTGCCTTAATTGCATTTCTTGATTGCCTGCCTTAATTGCCTGCCTTAATTGCCTGCCTTTATTGCCTGCCTTAATTGCATGCCTTAATTACCAGCCTTAATTGGCTGCCTGCCTTAATTGCCTGCCTTAATTGGCTTTCGTTACTACCTGCCTTAATTGCTTGCCTTAATTGACTGCCTTAATTGCCTGCCCTAATTGCTTTCCCTTATTACCTGCATTATTTGTTTAATTTAATTGCCTGCCTTCAATTACAGCCTTAATTGACTGCCTTAAATGTCTGCCTTAATTGCCTACCTTAATTGACAGACTTAATTGGCTGCTTTAATTGCATTTGTTAATTGGCTGCCTTAATTGCCAACCTTAATTGCCTGCCTTAATAGCCTGCCTTAATTACATGCCTTAATTACCAACCTTAATTGGCTGCCTGCTTTCATTGCCTGCATTAATCGCCTGCATTAATCGCCTTCCTTAATTGGCTTTCTTTACTCCCTGGGTTAATTGCTTGCCTAATTGCCTTTCCTAATTACCTGCATTATTTGACTACCTTAATTGCCTGCCTTCATTGCCTGCCTTAATTGCCTGTCTTAATTGTCTGCCTTAATTGCCTGCCTTAATTTCCTGCCTTAATTGCCTTACTTGATTGCCTGCCTAAAATGCCTGCCTTAATTGCCTGCCTTAATTGCCTGCCCTAATTGCCTGCCTTAATTGCCTGCCTTAATTGCCTGCCTTCATTGCCTGCTTTAATTGCCTGTCTTAATTGACTGCCTCAATTGTCTGCCTAAAATGCCAGCCTTATTTACCTGCCTTAATTGGCTGCCTGCCTTAATTGCCTGCCTAAATCGCATGCCTTAATTGTCTTTCTTTACTACCTGCCTAAATTGCTTGCCTTAACTGCCTGCCTTAATTGCCTGCCTTAATTGCCTTCCCTAATTACCAGCATTATTTTCCTACTTTGATTGCCTTCCTTGATTGCCAGCCTTAATTGCCTGCCTTAATTGCCTTACCAAATTACCTGCATTATTTGCCTGCCTTAATTGCCTGCCTTAATTGGCTACATTTTTTGCATGCCTTAATTGTCTGCCTTAATTGCCTGTCTTAATTGTCTGCCTTAATTGCCTGCTTTAATTGCCTGCCTTAATTGGCTGACTTAATGGCATTCCTTAATTGGCTGCCTTCATTGCCATCCTTAATTGCTTTCCTTAATTGCCTGCCTTAATTGCCTGCCTAAATCGCCTGCCTTAATTGGCTTTCTTTACTACCTGCATTAATTGCTTGCCTTAACTGCCTGCCTTAATTGCCTGCCTTAATTGCCTTCCCTAATTACCAGCATTATTTCCCTACTTTGATTGCCTGCCTTGATTGCCAGCCTTAATTGCCTGCCTTAATTGTCTGCCTTAATTGACTGCCTTAATTGCCTGCAATAATTGCCTGCTTTAATTGCCTGGCTTAATTGGCTGCCTTAATGGCATTCCTTAATTGGCTGCCTTAATTGCCATTCTTCATTGCTTGCCTTAATTGCATGCTTTATTTGCCTGCCTTAATTGCATGCCTTAATTACCAGCCTTAATTGGCTGCCTTTCTTAATTGCATTTCTTGATTGCCTGCCTTATTGCCTGCCTTAATTGCCTGCCTAATTGCCTGCCTTAATTGCATGCCTTAATTACCAGCCTTAATTGGCTGCCTGCCTTAATTGCCTGCCTTAATTGGCTTTCTTTACTACCTGCCTTAATTGCTTGCCTTAACTGCCTGCCTTAATTGCCTGCCTTATTTGCCTTCCCTAATTACCTGCATTATTTGCAAACCTTAATTGCCTGCCTTGATTGCCAGCCTTAATTGCCTGCCTTAATTGTCTGCCTTAATTGACTGCCTTAATTGCCTGCCATAATTGCCTGCTTTAATTGCCTGCCTTAATTGGCTGACTTAATGGCATTCCTTAATTGGCTGCCTTCATTGCCATCCTTAATTGCTTGCCTTAATTGCCTGCCTTAATTGCCTGCCTTAATTGCATGCCTTAATTACCAGCCTTTATTGGCTGCCTGCCTTATTGCCTGCCTTAATTAGCTTTCTTTACTAACTGCCTTAATTGCTTGCCTTAATTACCGCCTTAATTGCCCGCCTTTATTGTTTTTTTAATTGCCATGCTTAATTGCTTGCCATAATTGCCTGCCTTTATTGCCTGCCTTAATTGCATGCCTTAATTACTAGCCTTAATTAGTTGCCTGCTTTAAATGCCTGCCTTAATTGCCTGCCCTAATTGGCTACATTAATTGCTTGCCTTAATTGCCTTTTATGATTGCCTGCCTTATTTGCCTGCATTAATTGCCTGCCTAAATTGCCTGCCTTAATTGCCTTCCTTAATTGCCTTCACTAATTACCTGCATTATTTGCCCGCCTTAATTGCCTTCCTTAATTGTCTTACCTAATTACCTGCACTATTTGCCTGCCTTAATTGCCTGACTTAATTGGCTAAATTAATTTCTTGCCTTAATAGCCTTCCTTTATTGCCAGCCTTAATTGCCTGTATTATTTGTCTGCCTTAATTGACTGCCTTAATTGCCGGCCATAATTGCCTGCTTTAATTGCCTGACTTAATTGCATGCCTTAATTGCATTTCTTGATTGCTTGCCTTAATTGCCTGCCTTAATTGCCTGCCTTAATTGCAGGCCTTAATTGCATGCCTTAATTACCAGCTTTAATTGGTTGCCTGCCTTAATTGCCTGCCTTAATTGGCTTTCGTTACTACCTGCCTTAATTGCTTGCCTTAATTGACTGCCTTAATTGCCTGTCTTAATTGCTTTCCCTCATTACCTGCATTATTTGCCTAATTTAATTGCCTGTCTATAATTACAGCCTTAATTGACTGCCTTAAATGTCTGCCTTAATTGCCTGCCTTAATTGCCTGCCTTAATTACCTGGCTTAATTGCATGCCTTTATTGCCTGACTTAATTGCCTGCTTTAATTGGCTACATTAATTGCTTGCCTTAATTGCCTTCCTTGAATGCCTGCCTTATTTGCCTGCCTTAATAGCCTGCTTTAATTGCCTGTCTTTATTTACTACCTTAATTGACTGCCTTAATTGGCTGCTTTAATTGCATTTGGTAATTGGCTGCTTTAATTGCCAACCTTAATTGCCTGCCTAATTGTCTTTCCTAATTACATGCATTATTTGACTACCTTAAAGCCTGCCTTCATTGCCTGTCTTAAATGTCTGCCTTAATTGCCTGCCTTAATTTCCTGCCTTAATTTCCTTACTTGATTGCCTGCCTAAAATGCCTGCCTTAAGAGCCTGCTTTAATTGCATGCCTTAATTGGCTGCCTTAATTGACTGCCTTAATTGGCTTTCTTTACTACCTGCTTTAATTGCTTGCCTTAATTGCCTGCCTTAATTGTCTTACCAAATTACCTGCATTATTTGCCTGCCTTAATTGCCTGCCTATATTGGCTACATTAATTGCATGCCTTAATTGCCTTCCTTGATTTGCTGCCTTAATTGCCTGCTTTAATTGCCTGTATTAATTGCCTGCCTCAATTGCCTGCCTAAATTGCCAGCCTTATTTACCTGCCTTAATAACCAGTTTTAATTGCCTGCCTGCCTTAATTGCCTGCCTTAATTGGCTACATTAATTGCTTCCTTAATTGCCTTCCATGATTGCCTGCCTTATTTGCCTGCATTAATTGCCTGCCTAATTGCCTTTCCTAATTACCTGCATTATTTGCCTGCCTTAATTGCCTGCTTTAATTGCATGCCTTAATTGGCTGCCTTAATTGACTGCCTTAATTGAATTCTTTACTACCTGCCTTAATTGCTTGCCTTAATTGCCTGCCTTAATTACCTTACCAAATTACCGGCATTATTTGCCTGCCTTAATTGCCTGCCTATATTGGCTACATTATTGCATGCCTTAATTGCCTTCCTTGATTTGCTGCCTTAATTGCCTGCTTTAATTGCCTGCATTAATTGCAGTCCTTAATTGCTTGCCTTAATTGCCTTCCCTAATTACCTGCATTATTTGACTACCTTAATTGTCTGCCTTCATTGCCAGCCTTAATTGCCTGTCTTAATTGTCTGCCTTAATTGCCTGCCTTCATTGCCTGCTTTAATTGACTCCCTCATTTGTCTGCCTAAAATGCCAGCCTTATTTACCTGCCTTAATTGGCTGCCTGCCTTAATTGCCTGCCTTAATCACTTGCCTTAATTGGCTTTCTTTACTACCCGGCTAAATAGCTTGCCTTAATTGCCTGCCTTAATTGCCTGCCTTAATTGCGTTCCCTAATTGCCTGCATTATTTGCCTACCTCATTAGCCTGCCTTCATTGCCAGCCTTAATTGCCTGCCTAATTGCCTGGCTTAATTGGCTGCCTTAATTGTCTGCCTTAATTGCCTGCCTTAATTGCCTGCCTTAATTGCATGCCTTAATTACCAGCCTTAATTGGCTGCCTGCCTTAATCGCCTGCCTTATTTGGCTGCCTTAATTGCCTGCCTTAATTGTCTGCCTTAATTGCCTGCCTTTATTGCCTGCCTTAATTACATGCCTTAATTACCAGCCTTAATTGGCTGCCTGCCTCAATCGCCTGCATTAATAGGCTGCCTTAATTGCATTCCTAAATTAGCTGCCTTAATTGTCTGCCTTATATGCCTGACTTAATTGCCTGCCTTAATAGCCTGCCTAAATTGCATGCCTTAATTACCACCCTTAATTGGCTGCCTGCCTTAATCGCCTGCCTTAATTGGCTGCCTTAATTACATTCTTAAATTGGCTGCCTTAATTGCCATCCTTAATTGCTTGCCTCAATTGGCTTTCTTAATTCCTGCCTTAATTGCTTGCTTTAATTGCCTGCCTTAATTGCCTGCCTTAATTGCCTGCCTTTTTCCTTCCTTAATTGCCTGCCTTGATTGCCTGCCTTAATTGCCTGCTTTAATTGCCTGCCTTAATTGCCTGCCTTAATTGCCTGCCTTTATTGCCTGCCTTAATTGCCTGCTTGAATTTCCTGCAATTATTGCCTGCCTTTATTGCCAGCCTTAATTGCCTGCCTTAATTGTCTGCCTTAATTGACTGCCTTAATTGCCTGCCATTATTGCCTGCCATCATTGCCTGCCTTAATTGCCTGCCTTTTTCCTTCCTTAATTGCCTGCCTTGATTGCCTGCACTAATTGCCTTCTTTAATTGCCTGCCTTAATTGCCTGCCTTAATTGCATTCCTTAATTGGCTGCCTTAATTGCCATCATAATAGCTTGCCTTAATTGCCTTCCTTTATTGCCTGCTTTAATTGCCTGCCTTAATTGCCTGCCTTAATTGCTGCTTTAATTGCCTTTCTTAATTGCCTGCCTTAATTGCCTGCTTTAATTGCCTGCCTTAATTGCATGTTTTTTTTACCAGCCTTAATTAGATGCCTGCCTTAAATGCCTGCCTTAATTGCCGGCCTTAATTGGCTTTCGTTACTACCTGCCTAAATAGCTTGCCTTAATTGCCTGCCTGAATTACCGGCCTTAATTGCCTTCCCTAATTACCTGCATTATTTGCCTACCTCATTAGCCTGCCTTCATTGCCAGCCTTAATTGCCTGCCTAATTGCCTGGCTTAATTGCCTGCCTTAATTGCATGCCTTAATTACCAGCCTTAATTGGGTGCCTGCCTTAATTGCATGTCTTAATTGGCTTTCTAAACTACCTGCCTTAATTGCTTGCCTTAATTGCCTGCCTTAATTGCCTTACCAAATTACCTGCATTATTTGCCTGCCTTAATTGCCTGCCTTAATTGGCTACATTAATTTCTTGCCTTAATAGCCTTCCTTCATTTCCAGCCTTAATTGCCTGCCTTGATTGCCTGCCTTAATTGCCTGCTTTAATTGCCTGCCTTAATTGCCTGCCTTAATTGCCTGCCTTAATTGCCTGCCTTTATTGCCTGCCTTAATTGCCTGCCTTATTTGCCTGCCTTTTTCCTTTCTTAATTTCCTGCCTTGATTGCCTGCACTAATTGCCTGCTTTAATTGCCTGCCTTAATTGCCTGCCTTAATTGCATGCCTTTATAACCAGCCATAATTGGCTGCCTGCCTTAATTGCCTGCCTTAATTGGCTTTCTTAACTACCTGCCTAAATAGCTTGCCTTAATTGCCTGCCTTAATTACCTGCCTTAATTGCCTTCCCTAATTACCTGCATTATTTGCCTACCTCATTAGCCTGCCTTCATTGCCAGCCTTAATTACCTTCCTTTATTGCCAGCCTTAATTGCCTGACTTATTTGTCTGCCTTAATTGACTGCCTTAAATGCCGGCCATAATTGCCTGCTTTAATTGCCTGACTTAATTGCCTGCCTTTATTGCATTTCTTGATTGCTTGCCTTAATTGCCTGCTTTAATTGCCTGCCTTAATTGCATGCCTTAATTGCATGCCTTAATTACCAGCTTTAATTGGTTGCCTGCCTTAATTGCCTGCCTTAATTGGCTTTCGTTACTACCTGCCTTAATTGCTTGCCTTAATTGACTGCCTTAATTGCCTGCCTTAATTGCTTTCCCTCATTACCTGCATTATTTGCCTAATTTAATTGCCTGTCTATAATTACAGCCATAATTGACTGCCTTAAATGTCTGCCTTAATTGCCTGCCTTAATTGCCTGCCTTAATTACCTGCCTTAATTGCATGCCTTTATTGCCTGACTTAATTGCCTGCTTTAATTGGCTACATTAATTTCTTGCCTTAATTGCCTTCCTTGAATGCCTGCCTTATTTGCCTGCCTTAATAGCCTGCTTTAATTGCCTGTCTTAATTTACTACCTTAATTGACTATCTTAATTGGCTGCTTTAATTGCATTTGTTAATTGGCTGCTTTAATTGCCAACCTTAATTGCCTGCCTAATTGCCTTTCCTAATTACATGCATTATTTGACTACCTTAATGCCTGCCTTCATTGACTGCCTTAATTGCCTGTCTTAAATGTCTGCCTTAATTGCCTGCCTTAATTTCCTGCCTTAATTTCCTTACTTGATTGCCTGCCTAAAATGCCTGCCTTAAGAGCCTGCTTTAATTGCATGCCTTAATTGGCTGCCTTAATTGACTGCCTTAATTGGCTTTCTTTACTACCTGCCTTAATTGCTTGCCTTAATTGCCTGCCTTAATTGCCTTACCAAATTACCTGCATTATTTGCCTGCCTTAATTGCCTGCCTATATTGGCTACATTAAATGCTTGCCTTAATTGTGTTACTTGATTGCCTGCACTAATTGCCTGCCTTAATTGACTGCCTTAATTGGCTGCCTTATTTCCATTCCTTAATTAGCTGCCTTAATTGCCATCCTTGATTGCTTGCCTTAATTGCCTGCCATAATTGCCTGAATTAAATGCATGCCTTAATTACCAGCCTTAATTGGCTGGCTGCCTTAATTGCCTGCCTTAATCGCCTGCCTTTATTGGCTTTCTTTACTACCTACCTTAATTGCTTGCATTAATTGCCTGCCTTAATTGCCTTCCCTAATTACCTGCATTATTTGACTACCGTAATTGCCTGCCTTAATTGCCTGCCTTAATTGCCGGCCTTAATTGACTGCCTTAATTGGCCGCCATTATTGAATTCCTTAATTGGCTGCCTTAATTCCCATAGTTAAATGCTTGCCTTAATTACCAGCTTTAATTTTCTGCCTGCCTTAATTGCATGCCTTAATTGCATGCCCTAATTGCCTGCCTTATTTGGATTTCTCTACTACCTGCCTTAATTGCTTGGCTTAACTGACTGCCTTAATTGTTGCCTTAATAGTATTCCTTAATTGGCTGCTTTAATGGCCATCCTTTATAGCTTGCCTTAATTGCCTGCTTTAATTGTCTGATTAATTGCCTGCCATTATTGCCTGCCATAATTGCCTGCCTTAATTGCATGCCTTAATTACCAGCCTTAATTGGCTTCCTGCCTTAATTGGCTTTCTAAACTACCTGCCTTAATTGTTGCCTTAATTGCCTGCCTTAATTGCCTGCCTTAATTGCCTTCCCTAATTACCTGCCTTCATTGCCATCCTTAATTGCCTGCCCTAATTGCCTGCCTTAATTGCCTGCCTTAATTGCCTGCCTTAATTGCCTGCCTTAATTGTATGCCTTAAATGACTGCCTTAATTGGCCGCCTTTATTGATTTCCTTAATTGGCTGCCTTAATTGCCATCGTTAATTGCTTGCCTTAATTACCAGCTTTAATTTGCTGCATGCCTAATTACCTGCCTTAATTGCCTGCCTTAATTGGCTTTCTTTACTACGTGCTTTAATTGCTTGCCTTAATTGCCTGTCTTAATTGCCTGCCTTAATTGGCTTTCTTTACTACCTGCCTTAATTGCTTGCCTTAATTGCCTGTCTTAATTGCCTGCCTTATTTGGCTTTCTTTACTACCTGCCTTAATTGCTTGCCTTAATTGCCTGCCTTAATTGTCTTACCAAATTACCTGCATTATTTGCCTGCCTTAATTGCCTGCCTATATTGGCTACATTAATTGCATGCCTTAATTGCCTTCCTTGATTTGCTGCCTTAATTGCCTGCTTTAATTGCCTGTATTAATTGCCTGCCTCAATTGCCTGCCTAAATTGCCAGCCTTATTTACCTGCCTTAATAACCAGTTTTAATTGCCTGCCTGCCTTAATTGCCTGCCTTAATTGG
Source organism: Bacillus rossius redtenbacheri (assembly GCF_032445375.1). Lineage (NCBI taxonomy): Eukaryota > Metazoa > Arthropoda > Insecta > Phasmatodea > Bacillidae > Bacillus > Bacillus rossius. The sequence continues at coordinate 422,175 of NW_026962459.1, read as the reverse complement.
CTACATTAATTGCTTCCTTAATTGCCTTCCATGATTGCCTGCCTTATTTGCCTGCATTAATTGCCTGCCTAATTGCCTTTCCTAATTACCTGCATTATTTGCCTGCCTTAATTGCCTGCTTTAATTGCATGCCTTAATTGGCTACATTAATTGCATGCCTTAATTGCCTTCCTTGATTTGCTGCCTTAATTGCCTGCTTTAATTGCCTGTCTTAATTGCCTGCCTCAATTGCCTGCCTAAATTGCCAGCCTTATTTACCTGCCTTAATTACCAGTCTTAATTGCCTGTCTGCCTTAATTGCCTGCCTTAATTGGCTACATTAATTGCTTGCCTTAATTGCCTTTTATGATTGCCTGCCTTATTTGCCTGCATTAATTGCCTGCCTAAATTGCCTGCCTTAATTGCCTTCCTTAATTGCCTTCACTAATTACCTGCATTATTTGCCCGCCTTAATTGCCTTCCTTAATTGTCTTCCCTAATTACCTGCACTATTTGCCTGCCTTAATTGCCTGACTTAATTGGCTTTCTTTACTACCTGCCTTAATTGCTTGCCTTAATTGCCTGCCTTAATTACCTTACCAAATTACCGGCATTATTTGCCTGCCTTAATTGCCTGCCTATATTGGCTACATTATTGCATGCCTTAATTGCCTTCCTTGATTTGCTGCCTTAATTGCCTGCTTTAATTGCCTGCATTAATTGCAGTCCTTAATTGCTTGCCTTTATTGCCTTCCCTAATTACCTGCATTATTTGACTACCTTAATTGTCTGCCTTCATTGCCAGCCTTAATTGCCTGTCTTAATTGTCTGCCTTAATTGCCTGCCTTAATTGCCTGCCTTAATTGCATGCCTTAATAACCAGCCTTAATTGGCTGCTAGCCTTAATTACCTGCCTAATTCGCCTGCCTTAATTGGCTTTCTTTATTACCTGCCTTAATTGCTTTCCTTAATTGCCAGTCTTAATTGCCTGCCTTAATTGCCTGCCTTAATTGCCTGCCTTAATTGCCTTCCTTAATTGCCTGCCTAAATCGCCAGCCTAATTGGCTTTCTTTATTACCTGCCTTAATTGCTTTCCTTAATTGCCTGCCTTAATTGCCTGCCTAAATCGCCTGCCTTAATTGGCTTTCTTTACTACCTGCCTTAATTGCTTGCCTTAACTGCCTGCCTTAATTGCCTGCCTTAATTGCCTTCCCTAATTACCAGCATTATTTCCCTACTTTGATTGCCTGCCTTGATTGCCAGCCTTAATTGCCTGCCTTAATTGTCTGCCTTAATTGCCTTACCAAATTACCTGCATTATTTGCCTGCCTTAATTGCCTGCCTTAATTAACTACATTAATTTCTTGCCTTAATAGCCTTCCTTCATTTCCAGCCTTAATTGCCTGCCTTGATTGCCTGCCTTAATTGCCTGCTTTAATTGCCTGCCTTAATTGCCTGCCTTAATTGCCTGCCTTAATTGCCTTACCAAATTACCTGCATTATTTGCCTGCCTTAATTGCCTGCCTTAATTGGCTACATTAATTTCTTGCCTTAATAGCCTTCCTTCATTTCCAGCCTTAATTGCCTGCCTTGATTGCCTGCCTTAATTGCCTGCTTTAATTGCCTGCCTTAATTGCCTGCCTTAATTGCCTGCCTTAATTGCCTGCCTTTATTGCCTGCCTTAATTGCCTGCCTTATTTGCCTGCCTTTTTCCTTTCTTAATTTCCTGCCTTGATTGCCTGCACTAATTGCCTGCTTTAATTGCCTGCCTTAATTGCCTGCCTTAATTGCATGCCTTTATAACCAGCCATAATTGGCTGCCTGCCTTAATTGCCTGCCTTAATTGGCTTTCTTAACTACCTGCCTAAATAGCTTGCCTTAATTGCCTGCCTTAATTACCTGCCTTAATTGCCTTCCCTAATTACCTGCATTATTTGCCTACCTCATTAGCCTGCCTTCATTGCCAGCCTTAATTACCTGCCTTAATTGCCTGGCTTAATTGCCTGCTTTAATTGCATGCCTTAATTACCAGGCTTAATTGGCTGCCTGCCTTAATTGCCTGTCTTAATTGGCTTTCTAAACTACCTGCCTTAATTGCTTGCCTTAATTGCCTGCCTTAATTGCCTTACCAAATTACCTGCATTATTTGCCTGCCTTAATTGCCTGCCTTAATTGGCTACATTAATTGCATGCCTTAATTGCCTTCCTTGATTTGATGCCTTAATTGCCTGCTTTAATTGCCTGTCTTAATTGCCTGCCTCAATTGCCTGCCTAAATTGCCAGCCTTATTTACCTGCCTTAATTACCAGTCTTAATTGCCTGTCTGCCTTAATTGCCTGCCTTAATTGGCTACATTAATTGCTTGCCTTAATTGCCTTTTATGATTGCCTGCCTTATTTGCCTGCATTAATTGCCTGCCTAAATTGCCTGCCTTAATTGCCTTCCTTAATTGCCTTCACTAATTACCTGCATTATTTGCCCGCCTTAATTGCCTTCCTTAATTGTCTTCCCTAATTACCTGCACTATTTGCCTGCCTTAATTGCCTGACTTAATTGGCTAAATTAATTTCTTGCCTTAATAGCCTTCCTTTATTGCCAGCCTTAATTGCCTGACTTATTTGTCTGCCTTAATTGACTGCCTTAAATGCCGGCCATAATTGCCTGCTTTAATTGCCTGACTTAATTGCCTGCCTTTATTGCATTTCTTGATTGCTTGCCTTAATTGCCTGCTTTAATTGCCTGCCTTAATTGCATACCTTAATTGCATGCCTTAATTACCAGCTTTAATTGGTTGCCTGCCTTAATTGCCTGCCTTAATTGGCTTTCGTTACTACCTGCCTTAATTGCTTGCCTTAATTGACTGCCTTAATTGCCTGCCTTAATTGCTTTCCCTCATTACCTGCATTTTTTGCCTAATTTAATTGCCTGTCTATAATTACAGCCTTAATTGACTGCCTTAAATGTCTGCCTTAATTGCCTGCCTTAATTGCCTGCCTTAATTACCTGCCTTAATTGCATGCCTTTATTGCCTGACTTAATTGCCTGCTTTAATTGGCTACATTAATTTCTTGCCTTAATTGCCTTCCTTGAATGCCTGCCTTATTTGCCTGCCTTAATAGCCTGCTTTAATTGCCTGTCTTAATTTACTACCTTAATTGACTGCCTTAATTGGCTGCTTTAATTGCATTTGTTAATTGGCTGCTTTAATTGCCAACCTTAATTGCCTGCCTAATTGCCTTTCCTAATTACATGCATTATTTGACTACCTTAATGCCTGCCTTCATTGTCTGCCTTAATTGCCTGTCTTAAATGTCTGCCTTAATTGCCTGCCTTAATTTCCTGCCTTAATTTCCTTACTTGATTGCCTGCCTAAAATGCCTGCCTTAAGAGCCTGCTTTAATTGCATGCCTTAATTGGCTGCCTTAATTGACTGCCATAATTGGCTTTCTTTACTACCTGCCTTAATTGCTTGCCTTAATTGCCTGCCTTAATTGCCTTACCAAATTACCTGCATTATTTGCCCGCCTTAATTGCCTGCCTATATTGGCTACATTAATTGCATGCCTTAATTGCCTTCCTTGATTTGCTGCCTTAATTGCCTGCTTTAATTGCCTGTATTAATTGCCTGCCTCAATTGCCTGCCTAAATTGCCAGCCTTATTTACCTGCCTTAATTACTAGTTTTAATTGCCTGCCTGCCTTAATTGCCTGCCTTAATTGGCTACATTAATTACTTTCTTAATTGCCTTCCATGATTGCCTGCCTTATTTGCCTGCATTAATTGCCTGCCTAATTGCCTTTCCTAATTACCTGCATTATTTGCCTGCCTTAATTGCCTGCTTTAATTGCATGCTTTAATTGGCTGCCTTAATTGACTGCCTTAATTGGCTTTCTTTACTACCTGCCTTAATTGCTTGCCTTAATTGCCTGCCTTAATTACCTTACCAAATTACCTGCATTATTTGCCTGCCTTAATTGCCTAACTATATTAACTACATTATTGCATGCCTTAATTGCCTTCCTTGATTTACTACCTTAATTGCCTGCTTTAATTGCCTGCATTAATTGCAGTCCTTAATTGCTTGCCTTAATTGCCTTCCCTAATTACCTGCATTATTTGACAACCTTAATTGTCTGCCTTCATTGCCAGCCTTAATTGCCTGTCTTAATTGTCTGCCTTAATTGCCTGCCTTAATTGCCTGCTTTAATTGCATGCCTTAATAACCTGCCTTAATTGGCTGCCTGCCTTAATTACCTGCCTAAATCGCCTGCCTTAATTGGCTTTCTTTATAACCTGCCTTAATTGCCTGCCTTAATTGCCTGCCTTCATTGCCTGCTTTAATTGACTGCCTCAATTGTCTGCCTAAAATGCCAGCCTTATTTACCTGCCTTAATTGGCTGCCTGCCTTCATTGCCAGCCTTAATTGCCTGTCTTAATTGTCTGCCTTAATTGCCTGCCTTAATTGCCTGCCTTAATTGCATGCCTTAATAACCTGCCTTAATTGGCTGCCTGCCTTAATTACCTGCCTAAATCGCCTGCCTTAATTGGCTTTCTTTATTACCTGCCTTAATTGCCTGCCTTAATTGCCTGCCTTCATTGCCTGCTTTAATTGACTGCCTCAATTGTCTGCCTAAAATGCCAGCCTTATTTACCTGCCTTAATTGGCTGCCTGCCTTAATTGCCTGCCTTAATCACTTGCCTTAATTGGCTTTCTTTACTACCCGCCTAAATAGCTTGCCTTAATTGCCTGCCTTAATTGCCTGCCTTTATTGCCTGCCTTAATTGCATGCCTTAATTACCAGCCTTAATTGGCTGCCTGCCTCAATCGCCTGCATTAATAGGCTGCCTTAATTGCCTGCCTTAATTGGCTGCCTTAATTGCCTGCCTTAATTGTCTGCCTTAATTGCCTGCCTTTATTGCCTGCCTTAATTGCATGCCTTAATTACCAGCCTTAATTGGCTGCCTGCCTCAATCGCCTGCATTAATAGGCTGCCTTAATTGCCTGCCTTAATTGGCTGCCTTAATTGCCTGCCTTAATTGTCTGCCTTAATTGCCTGCCTTTATTGCCTGCCTTAATTGCATGCCTTAATTACCAGACTTAATTGGCTGCCTGCCTCAATCGCCTGCATTAATAGGCTGCCTTAATTACATTCCTAAATTGGCTGCCTTAATTGCCATCCTTAATTTCTTGCCTTAATTGGCTTTCTTAACAACCTGCCTTAATTGCTTGTCTTAATTGCCTGCCTTAATTGCCTGCCTTAATTGCCTGCCTTGTTCCTTCCTTAATTGCCTGCCTTGATTGCCTGCCTTAATTGCCTGCTTTAATTGCCTGCCTTAATTGCCTGCCTTAATTGCCTGCCTTTATTGCCTGCCTTAATTGCCTGCTTGAATTTCCTGCAATTATTGCCTGCCTTTATTGCCAGCCTTAATTGCCTGCCTTAATTGTCTGCCTTAATTGACTGCCTTAATTGCCTGCCATTATTGCCTGCCATTATTGCCTGCCATCATTGCCTGCCTTAATTGCCTTCCTTTTTCCTTCCTTAATTGCCTGCCTTGATTGCCTGCACAAATTGCCTTCTTTAATTGCTGCCTTAATTGCCTGCCTTAATTGCATTCCTTAATTGGCTGCCTTAATTGCCTGCCTTAATTGCCTGCTTTAATTGCCTTTCTTAATTGCCTGCCTCATTTGCCTGCCTTAATTGCCTGCTTTAATTGCCTGCCTTAATTGCATGTTTTTTTACCAGCCTTAATTAGATGCCTGCCTTAAATGCCTGCCTTAAATGCCGGCCTTAATTGGCTTTCGTTACTACCTGCGTAAATAGATTGCCTTAATTGCCTGCCTGAATTACCGGCCTTAATTGCCTTCCCTAATTACCTGCATTATTTGCCTACCTCATTAGCCTGCCTTCATTGCCAGCCTTAATTGCCTGCCTAATTGCTTGCCTTAATTGCCTACCTAAATTGCCTTACCAAATTACCTGCATTATTTGCCTGCCTTAATTGCCTGCCTTAATTGGCTACATTAATTGCATGCCTTAATTGCCTTCCTTGATTTGCTGCCTTTATTGCCTGTCTTAATTGCCTGCCTCAAATGACTGCCTAAATTGCCAGCCTTAATTGCCTTCACTAATTACCTGCATTATTTGCTTGCCTTAATTGCCTTGCTTAATAGTCTTCCCTAATTACCTGCACTATTTGCCTGCCTTAATTGCCTGCCTTAATTGGCTACATTAATTTCTTGCCTTAATAGCCTTCCTTCATTGCCAGCCTTAATTGCCTGACTTATTTGTCTGCCTTAATTGACTGCCTTAATTGCCGGCCATAATTGCCTGCTTGAATTGCCTGACTTAATTGCCTGCCTTAATTGCATTTCTTGATTGCCTGCCTTAATTGCCTGCCTTAATTGCCTGCCTTAATTGCCTGCCTTAATTGCATGCCTTAATTACCAGCCTTAATTGGCTGCCTGCCTTAATTGCCTGCCTTAATTGGCTTTCGTTACTACCTGCCTTAATTGCTTGCCTTAATTGACTGCCTTAATTGCCTGCCCTAATTGCTTTCCCTTATTACCTGCATTATTTGTTTAATTTAATTGCCTGCCTTCAATTACAGCCTTAATTGACTGCCTTAAATGTCTGCCTTAATTGCCTACCTTAATTGACAGACTTAATTGGCTGCTTTAATTGCATTTGTTAATTGGCTGCCTTAATTGCCAACCTTAATTGCCTGCCTTAATAGCCTGCCTTAATTACATGCCATAATTACCAACCTAATAGGCTGCCTGCTTTCATTGCCTGCATTAATCGCCTGCATTAATCGCCTGCCTTAATTGGCTTTCTTTACTCCCTGGCTTAATTGCTTGCCTTAAATGCCTGCCTTAATTGCTTGCCTAATTGCCTGTCCTAATTACCTGCATTATTTGACTACCTTAATTGCCTGCCTTCATTGCCTGCCTTAATTGCCTGTCTTAATTGTCTGCCTTAATTGCCTGCCTTAATTTCCTGCCTTAATTGCCTTACTTGATTGCCTGCCTAAAATGCCTGCCTTAATTGCCTGCCTTAATTGCCTGCCCTTATTGCCTGCCTTAATTGCCTGCCTTAATTGCCTGCCTTCATTGCCTGCTTTAATTGCCTGTCTTAATTGACTGCCTCAATTGTCTGCCTAAAATGCCAGCCTTATTTACCTGCCTTAATTGGCTGCCTGCCTTAATTGCCTGCCTAAATCGCATGCCTTAATTGTCTTTCTTTACTACCTGCCTAAATTGCTTGCCTTAACTGCCTGCCTTAATTGCCTGCCTTAATTGCCTTCCCTAATTACCAGCATTATTTTCCTACTTTGATTGCCTTCCTTGATTGCCAGCCTTAATTGCCTGCCTTAATTGCCTTACCAAATTACCTGCATTATTTGCCTGCCTTAATTGCCTGCCTTAATTGGCTACATTTATTGCATGCCTTAATTGTCTGCCTTAATTGCCTGTCTTAATTGTCTGCCTTAATTGCCTTCCTTAATTGCCTGCCTAAATCGCCAGCCTAATTGGCTTTCTTTATTACCTGCCTTAATTGCTTTCCTTAATTGCCTGCCTTAATTGCCTGCCTAAATCGCCTGCCTTAATTGGCTTTCTTTACTACCTGCCTTAATTGCTTGCCTTAACTGCCTGCCTTAATTACCTGCCTTAATTGCCTTCCCTAATTACCAGCATTATTTCCCTACTTTGATTGCCTGCCTTGATTGCCAGCCTTAATTGCCTGCCTTAATTGTCTGCCTTAATTGACTGCCTTAATTGCCTGCAATAATTGCCTGCTTTAATTGCCTGGCTTAATTGGCTGCCTTAATGGCATTCCTTAATTGGCTGCCTTAATTGCCATTCTTCATTGCTTGCCTTAATTGCATGCTTTATTTGCCTGCCTTAATTGCATGCCTTAATTACCAGCCTTAATTGGCTGCCTTTCTTAATTGCATTTCTTGATTGCCTGCCTTATTGCCTGCCTTAATTGCCTGCCTAATTGCCTGCCTTAATTGCATGCCTTAATTACCAGCCTTAATTGGCTGCCTGCCTTAATTGCCTGCCTTAATTGGCTTTCTTTACTACCTGCCTTAATTGCTTGCCTTAACTGCCTGCCTTAATTGCCTGCCTTATTTGCCTTCCCTAATTACCTGCATTATTTGCAAACCTTAATTGCCTGCCTTGATTGCCAGCCTTAATTGCCTGCCTTAATTGTCTGCCTTAATTTACTGCCTTAATTGCCTGCCATAATTGCCTGCTTTAATTGCCTGCTTTAATTGGCTGACTTAATGGCATTCCTTAATTGGCTGCCTTCATTGCCATCCTTAATTGCTTGCCTTAATTGCCTGCCTTAATTGCCTGCCTTAATTGCATGCCTTAATTACCAGCCTTTATTGGCTGCCTGCCTTATTGCCTGCCTTAATTAGCTTTCTTTACTAACTGCCTTAATTGCTTGCCTTAATTACCGCCTTAATTGCCCGCCTTTATTGTTTTTTTAATTGCCATGCTTAATTGCTTGCCATAATTGCCTGCCTTTATTGCCTGCCTTAATTGCATGCCTTAATTACTAGTCTTAATTAGTTGCCTGCTTTAAATGCCTGCCTTAATTGCCTGCCCTAATTGGCTACATTAATTGCTTGCCTTAATTGCCTTTTATGATTGCCTGCCTTATTTGCCTGCATTAATTGCCTGCCTAAATTGCCTGCCTTAATTGCCTTCCTTAATTGCCTTCACTAATTACCTGCATTATTTGCCCGCCTTAATTGCCTTCCTTAATTGTCTTACCTAATTACCTGCACTATTTGCCTGCCCTAATTGCCTGACTTAATTGGCTAAATTAATTTCTTGCCTTAATAGCCTTCCTTTATTGCCAGCCTTAATTGCCTGTATTATTTGTCTGCCTTAATTGACTGCCTTAATTGCCGGCCATAATTGCCTGCTTTAATTGCCTGACTTAATTGCATGCCTTAATTGCATTTCTTGATTGCTTGCCTTAATTGCCTGCCTTAATTGCCTGCCTTAATTGCAGGCCTTAATTGCATGCCTTAATTACCAGCTTTAATTGGTTGCCTGCCTTAATTGCCTGCCTTAATTGGCTTTCGTTACTACCTGCCTTAATTGCTTGCCTTAATTGACTGCCTTAATTGCCTGTCTTAATTGCTTTCCCTCATTACCTGCATTATTTGCCTAATTTAATTGCCTGTCTATAATTACAGCCTTAATTGACTGCCTTAAATGTCTGCCTTAATTGCCTGCCTTAATTGCCTGCCTTAATTACCTGCCTTAATTGCATGCCTTTATTGCCTGACTTAATTGCCTGCTTTAATTGGCTACATTAATTGCTTGCCTTAATTGCCTTCCTTGAATGCCTGCCTTATTTGCCTGCCTTAATAGCCTGCTTTAATTGCCTGTCTTAATTTACTACCTTAATTGACTGCCTTAATTGGCTGCTTTAATTGCATTTGGTAATTGGCTGCTTTAATTGCCAACCTTAATTGCCTGCCTAATTGTCTTTCCTAATTACATGCATTATTTGACTACCTTAAAGCCTGCCTTCATTGCCTGTCTTAAATGTCTGCCTTAATTGCCTGCCTTAATTTCCTGCCTTAATTTCCTTACTTGATTGCCTGCCTAAAATGCCTGCCTTAAGAGCCTGCTTTAATTGCATGCCTTAATTGGCTGCCTTAATTGACTGCCTTAATTGGCTTTCTTTACTACCTGCTTTAATTGCTTGCCTTAATTGCCTGCCTTAATTGTCTTACCAAATTACCTGCATTATTTGCCTGCCTTAATTGCCTGCCTATATTGGCTACATTAATTGCATGCCTTAATTGCCTTCCTTGATTTGCTGCCTTAATTGCCTGCTTTAATTGCCTGTATTAATTGCCTGCCTCAATTGCCTGCCTAAATTGCCAGCCTTATTTACCTGCCTTAATAACCAGTTTTAATTGCCTGCCTGCCTTAATTGCCTGCCTTAATTGGCTACATTAATTGCTTCCTTAATTGCCTTCCATGATTGCCTGCCTTATTTGCCTGCATTAATTGCCTGCCTAATTGCCTTTCCTAATTACCTGCATTATTTGCCTGCCTTAATTGCCTGCTTTAATTGCATGCCTTAATTGGCTGCCTTAATTGACTGCCTTAATTGGCTTTCTTTACTACCTGCCTTAATTGCTTGCCTTAATTGCCTGCCTTAATTACCTTACCAAATTACCGGCATTATTTGCCTGCCTTAATTGCCTGCCTATATTGGCTACATTATTGCATGCCTTAATTGCCTTCCTTGATTTGCTGCCTTAATTGCCTGCTTTAATTGCCTGCATTAATTGCAGTCCTTAATTGCTTGCCTTAATTGCCTTCCCTAATTACCTGCATTATTTGACTACCTTAATTGTCTGCCTTCATTGCCAGCCTTAATTGCCTGTCTTAATTGTCTGCCTTAATTGCCTGCCTTCATTGCCTGCTTTAATTGACTCCCTCAATTGTCTGCCTAAAATGCCAGCCTTATTTACCTGCCTTAATTGGCTGCCTGCCTTAATTGCCTGCCTTAATCACTTGCCTTAATTGGCTTTCTTTACTACCCGGCTAAATAGCTTGCCTTAATTGCCTGCCTTAATTGCCTGCCTTAATTGCGTTCCCTAATTGCCTGCATTATTTGCCTACCTCATTAGCCTGCCTTCATTGCCAGCCTTAATTGCCTGCCTAATTGCCTGGCTTAATTGCCTGCCTTAATTGTCTGCCTTAATTGCCTGCCTTAATTGCCTGCCTTAATTGCATGCCTTAATTACCAGCCTTAATTGGCTGCCTGCCTTAATCGCCTGCCTTATTTGGCTGCCTTAATTGCCTGCCTTAATTGTCTGCCTTAATTGCCTGCCTTTATTGCCTGCCTTAATTGCATGCCTTAATTACCAGCCTTAATTGGCTGCCTGCCTCAATCGCCTGCATTAATAGGCTGCCTTAATTGCATTCATAAATTAGCTGCCTTAATTGTCTGCCTTATATGCCTGACTTAATTGCCTGCCTTAATAGCCTGCCTAAATTGCATGCCTTAATTACCACCCTTAATTGGCTGCCTGCCTTAATCGCCTGCCTTAATTGGCTGCCTTAATTACATTCTTAAATTGGCTGCCTTAATTGCCATCCTTAATTGCTTGCCTCAATTGGCTTTCTTAATTCCTGCCTTAATTGCTTGCCTTAATTGCCTGCCTTAATTGCCTGCCTTAATTGCCTGCCTTTTTCCTTCCTTAATTGCCTGCCTTGATTGCCTGCCTTAATTGCCTGCTTTAATTGCCTGCCTTAATTGCCTGCCTTAATTGCCTGCCTTTATTGCCTGCCTTAATTGCCTGCTTGAATTTCCTGCAATTATTGCCTGCCTTTATTGCCAGCCTTAATTGCCTGCCTTAATTGTCTGCCTTAATTGACTGCCTTAATTGCCTGCCATTATTGCCTGCCATCATTGCCTGCCTTAATTGCCTGCCTTTTTCCTTCCTTGATTGCCTGCACTAATTGCCTTCTTTAATTGCCTGCCTTAATTGCCTGCCTTAATTGCATTCCTTAATTGGCTGCCTTAATTGCCATCCTTAATAGCTTGCCTTAATTGCCTTCCTTTATTGCCTGCTTTAATTGCCTGCCTTAATTGCCTGCCTTAATTGCTGCTTTAATTGCCTTTCTTAATTGCCTGCCTTAATTGCCTGCTTTAATTGCCTGCCTTAATTGCATGTTTTTTTTACCAGCCTTAATTAGATGCCTGCCTTAAATGCCTGCCTTAATTGCCGGCCTTAATTGGCTTTCGTTACTACCTGCCTAAATAGCTTGCCTTCATTGGCTGCCTGAATTACCGGCCTTAATTGCCTTCCCTAATTACCTGCATTATTTGCCTACCTCATTAGCCTGCCTTCATTGCCAGCCTTAATTGCCTGCCTAATTGCCTGGCTTAATTGCCTGCCTTAATTGCATGCCTTAATTACCAGCCTTAATTGGGTGCCTGCCTTAATTGCATGTCTTAATTGGCTTTCTAAACTACCTGCCTTAATTGCTTGCCTTAATTGCCTGCCTTAATTGCCTTACCAAATTACCTGCATTATTTGCCTGCCTTAATTGCCTGCCTTAATTGGCTACATTAATTTCTTGCCTTAATAGCCTTCCTTCATTTCCAGCCTTAATTGCCTGCCTTGATTGCCTGCCTTAATTGCCTGCTTTAATTGCCTGCCTTAATTGCCTGCCTTAATTGCCTGCCTTAATTGCCTGCCTTTATTGCCTGCCTTAATTGCCTGCCTTATTTGCCTGCCTTTTTCCTTTCTTAATTTCCTGCCTTGATTGCCTGCATTAATTGCCTGCTTTAATTGCCTGCCTTAATTGCCTGCCTTAATTGCATGCCTTTATAACCAGCCATAATTGGCTGCCTGCCTTAATTGCCTGCCATAATTGGCTTTCTTAACTACCTGCCTAAATAGCTTGCCTTAATTGCCTGCCTTAATTACCTGCCTTAATTGCCTTCCCTAATTACCTGCATTATTTGCCTACCTCATTAGCCTGCCTTCATTGCCAGCCTTAATTACCTTCCTTTATTGCCAGCCTTAATTGCCTGACTTATTTGTCTGCCTTAATTGACTGCCTTAAATGCCGGCCATAATTGCCTGCTTTAATTGCCTGACTTAATTGCCTGCCTTTATTGCATTTCTTGATTGCTTGCCTTAATTGCCTGCTTTAATTGCCTGCCTTAATTGCATGCCTAAATTGCATGCCTTAATTACCAGCTTTAATTGGTTGCCTGCCTTAATTGCCTGCCTTAATTGGCTTTCGTTACTACCTGCCTTAATTGCTTGCCTTAATTGACTGCCTTAATTGCCTGCCTTAATTGCTTTCCCTCATTACCTGCATTATTTGCCTAATTTAATTGCCTGTCTATAATTACAGCCTTAATTGACTGCCTTAAATGTCTGCCTTAATTGCCTGCCTTAATTGCATGCCTTTATTGCCTGACTTAATTGCCTGCTTTAATTGGCTACATTAATTTCTTGCCTTAATTGCCTTCCTTGAATGCCTGCCTTATTTGCCTGCCTTAATAGCCTGCTTTAATTGCCTGTCTTAATTTACTACCTTAATTGACTATCTTAATTGGCTGCTTTAATTGCATTTGTTAATTGGCTGCTTTAATTGCCAACCTTAATTGCCTGCCTAATTGCCTTTCCTAATTACATGCATTATTTGACTACCTTAATGCCTGCCTTCATTGCCTGCCTTAATTGCCTGTCTTAAATGTCTGCCTTAATTGCCTGCCTTAATTTCCTGCCTTAATTTCCTTACTTGATTGCCTGCCTAAAATGCCTGCCTTAAGAGCCTGCTTTAATTGCATGCCTTAATTGGCTGCCTTAATTGACTGCCTTAATTGGCTTTCTTTACTACCTGCCTTAATTGCTTGCCTTAATTGCCTGCCTTAATTGCCTTACCAAATTACCTGCATTATTTGCCTGCCTTAATTGCCTGCCTATATTGGCTACATTAAATGCTTGCCTTAATTGTGTTACTTGATTGCCTGCCCTAATTGCCTGCCTTAATTGACTGCCTTAATTGGCTGCCTTATTTCCATTCCTTAATTAGCTGCCTTAATTGCCATCCTTGATTGCTTGCCTTAATTGCCTGCCATAATTGCCTGAATTAAATGCATGCCTTAATTACCAGCCTTAATTGGCTGGCTGCCTTAATTGCCTGCCTTAATCGCCTGCCTTAATTGGCTTTCTTTACTACCTACCTTAATTGCTTGCATTAATTGCCTGCCTTAATTGCCTTCCCTAATTACCTGCATTATTTGACTACCGTAATTGCCTGCCTTAATTGCCTGCCTTAATTGCCGGCCTTAATTGACTGCCTTAATTGGCCGCCATTATTGAATTCCTTAATTGGCTGCCTTAATTGCCATAGTTAAATGCTTGCCTTAATTACCAGCTTTAATTTTCTTCCTGCCTTAATTGCATGCCTTAATTGCATGCCTTAATTGCCTGCCTTATTTGGATTTCTCTACTACCTGCCTTAATTGCTTGGCTTAACTGACTGCCTTAATTGTTGCCTTAATAGTATTCCTTAATTGGCTGCTTTAATTGCCATCCTTTATAGCTTGCCTTAATTGCCTGCTTTAATTGTCTGATTAATTGCCTGCCATTATTGCCTGCCATAATTGCCTGCCTTAATTGCATGCCTTAATTACCAGCCTTAATTGGCTTCCTGCCTTAATTGGCTTTCTAAACTACCTGCCTTAATTGTTGCCTTAATTGCCTGCCTTAATTGCCTGCCTTAATTGCCTTCCCTAATTACCTGCCTTCATTGCCATCCTTAATTGCCTGCCCTAATTGCCTGCCTTAATTGCCTGCCTTAATTGCCTGCCTTAATTGCCTGCCTAATTTCCTGCCTTAATTGCCTGCCTTAAAAGCTTGCCTTATTTACCAGCCTTAATTGGCTGCCTGCCTTAATTGCCTGCCTTAATCGCCTGCCTTAATTGGCATTCTTTACTACCTACCTTAATTGCTTGCTATAATTGCCTGCCTTAATTTCCTGCCTTAATTGCCTTCCCTAATTACCTGCATTATTTGACTACCTTAATTGCCTGCCTTAATTGCCTGCCTTAATTGTATGCCTTAAATGACTGCCTTAATTGGCCGCCTTTATTGATTTCCTAAATTGGCTGCCTTAATTGCCATCGTTAATTGCTTGCCTTAATTACCAGCTTTAATTTGCTGCATGCCTAATTACCTGCCTTAATTGCCTGCCTTAATTGGCTTTCTTTACTACGTGCTTTAATTGCTTGCCTTAATTGCCTGTCTTAATTGCCTGCCTTAATTGGCTTTCTTTACTACCTGCCTTAATTGCTTGCCTTAATTGCCTGTCTTAATTGCCTGCCTTATTTGGCTTTCTTTACTACCTGCCTTAATTGCTTGCCTTAATTGCCTTCCTTAATTGCTTGCCTTAATTGCCTTTCCTTATTACCTGCATTATTTGCCTTCCTTAATTGCTTGCATTAATTGGCTACATTAATTGCTTGCCTTAATTGTGTTCCTTGATTGCCTGCCTTAATTGCCTGCAATAATTGCTTGGCTTTATTGCCTTACTTAATTGCCTGCCTTAATTGGCTGCCTTAATTGCCATAGTTAAATGCTTGCCTTAATTACCAGCTTTAATTTTCTTCCTGCCTTAATTGCATGCCTTAATTGCCTGCCATAATTGCCTGCTTTAATTGACTGTCTTAATTGCCTGTCTTAATTGCATTTCTTGATTGCCTGCGTTTATTGCCTGCCTTTATTGCCTGCCTTAATTGCCTGCATTAATTGTTGCCTTAAATGCATGCCTTATTTACCAGCCTTAATTGGCTGCCTGCCTTAATTGTCTGACTTAATTGGCTTTCTTTACTACCTGCCTTAGTTGCTTGCCTTAATTGCCTGCCTTAATTGCCTGCCTTAATTGCCTGCCTTAATTGCCTGCATTATTTGCCTGCCTTAATTGTCTGCCCTTATTGCCTGCCTAAATTGGCTTTCTTTACTACCTGCCTTAATTGCTTGCCTTAATACCTGCCTTAATTGCTTGCCTTAATTGCCTGCCTTAATTGCCTGCCTTAATTGCCTTCCCTTATTACCTGCATTATTTGCCTGCATTAATTGCTTGCCTTAATTGGCTACATGAAATGCTTGCCTTAATTGTGTTACTTGATTGCCTGCCCTAATTGCCTGCCTTAATTGACTGATTTAATTGGCTGTTTTATTTGCATTCCTTAATTGGCTGCCTTAATTGCTATCCATGATTGCTTGACATAATGGCCTGCCATAATTGCCTGAATTAATTGCCTGCCTTAATTGGATTTTTTCCTACCTGCCTCAATTGCCTGCTTAAATTGCCAGCCTTATTTACCTGCCTTAATTACCAGTCTTAATTGCCTGCCTGCCTTAATTGCTTGCATTAATTGGCTACATTAATTGCTTGCCTTAATTCCCTTCCTTAATTGCCTGCCTTAATTGGCTTTCTTTATTACCTGCCTTAATTGCTTGCCTTAATTGCCTGCATTAATTGATTGCCTTAATTGTTGCCTTAATAGTATTCCTTAATTGGCTGCTTTAATTGCCATCCTTAATAGCTTGCCTTAATTGCCTGCCTTAATAACCTGCCTTAATTGCCTGCAGTAATTGCCTGCCTTAATTGCCTGCCTTAATTGCCTGCCTTTTTTGCCTGCCTTCATTGCCTGCTTTAATTGCCTGTCTTAATTGCCTACCTTAATTGCCAGCCTTAATTGCCTGCCTTAATTGTCTGCCTTAATTGCCTGCAGTAATTGCCTGCCTTAATTGCCTGCCTTAATTGCCTGCCTTAATTGACTGCCTTAATTGTTGCCTTAATAGTATTCCTTAATTGGCTGCTTTAATTGCCATCCTTAATAGCTTGCCTTAATCGCATGCCTTAATTGCCTTCCTTAATTACCTGAATTATTGCCTGCCTTAATTGCCTGCCTTAATTGCATGCCTTAGTTACCAGTCTTAATTGGCTGCCTGCCTTAATTGCCTGCCTTATTGCCTGCCTTAATTGGCTTTCTTTACTACCTGCCTTAATTGCTTGCCTTAATTGCCTGCCTTAATTGCCTGACTTAATTGCCTCAATTGCCTGCCTAAATTGCCAGCCTTATTTACCTGCCTTAATTACCAGTCTTAATTGCCTGCCTGCCTTAATTGCCTGCCTTAATTGGCTACATTAATTGCTTGCCTTAATTGCCTTCCTTGATTGCCTGCCTTACTTGCCTGCACTAATTGCCTGCCTTAATTGCCTTCCTTAATTGCCTTCCCTAATTACCTGCATTATTTGCCTGCCTTAATTGCCTGCCTTAATTGCCTGCCTTAATTGCCTGCCTTAATTGCCTGCCTTAATTGATTGCCTGTCTTTATTGCCTGCTTTAATTGCCTGTTTTAATTGCCTACCTTAATTGCCTTCCTTCATTGCCTGCCTTAATTGCCTGCCTTAATTGTCTGCCTTAATTGCCTGCCTTAATTGCCTGCCTTAATTGCCTGCCTTAATTGCCTGCCTTAATTGCCTGCCTTAATTGCCTGCCTTAATTGCCTGCCTTTATTGCCTGCCTTCATTGCCTGCTTTAATTGCCTGTCTTAATTGCCTACCTTAAATGCCAGCCTCTATTGCCTGCCTTAATTGTCTGCCTTAATTGCCTGCCTTTATTGCATGCCATCATTGCCTGCTTTAATTGCCTGTCATAATTGCCTGCCTCATTGCCTGCCTAAATTGCCAGCCTTAATTACCTGCCTTAATTGCCTGCCTTAATTGGCTAAATTAATTGCTTGCCTTAATTGCCATCCTTGATTGCCTGCCTTACTTGCCTGCACTAATTGCCTGCCTTAATTGCCTGCCTTAATTGCCTTCCTTAATTGTTTTCCCTAATTACCTGCCTTAATTGCCTGCCTTAATTGCCTTCCTTAATTGCCTTCCCTAATTACCTGCATTATTTGCCTGCCTTAATTGCCTGCCTTAATTGCCTGCCTTAATTGCCTTCCTTTATTGCCTGCCTAATTTGCCTGCCTTAATTGTCTGCCCTTATTGCCTGCCTGAATTGGCTTTCTTTACTACCTGCCTTAATTGCTTGCCTTAATACCTGCCTTAATTGCTTGCCTTAATTGCCTGCCTTAATTGCCTGCCTTAATTGCCTTCCCTTATTACCTGCATTATTATCCTGCATTAATTGCTTGCCTTAATTGGCTACATTAAATGCTTGCCTTAATTGTGTTGATTGCCTGCCCTAATTGCCTGTCTTAATTGACTGCCTTAATTGGCTCCCTTATTTGCATTCCTTAATTGGCTGCCTTAATTGCCATCCTTGATTGCTTGCCTTAATTGCCTGCCATAATTGCCTGTATTAATTGCATGCCTTAATTACCAGTCTTAATTGGCTGCTTTTTTTAATTGCCTGCCTTAATTGGCTTTCTTTACTACCTGCCTTAATTGCTTGCCTTATTTGCCTGTCTAATTGCCTGCCTTAATTGGCTTTCTTTACTACCTGCCTTAATTGCTTGCCTTAAGGCCTGCCTTAATTGTCTGCCTTAATTGCCTTCCATTATTACCTGCATTATTTGCCTGCCCTTATTGCTTGCCTTAATTGGCTACATTAATTGCTTGCCTTAATTGTGTTCCTTAATGGCCTGACTTAATTGCCTGCATTTATTGCTTGGCTTTATTGCCTTCCTTAATTGCGTGCCTTAATTGCCTTCCCTAATTACCTGCATTAATTGCCTGCCTCAATTGCTTGCTTTAATTGCATGCTTTAATTACCAGACTGATTGGCTGCCTGCCTTAATGGCCTGCCTTATTGCCTGCCTTAATTGGCTGTCTTTACTACCTGCCTTAATTGCTTGCCTTAATTGCCTGCCTTAATTGCCTGCCTTAAATGCCTGCCTTAATTGTCTGCCTTTATTGACTGCCTTAATTGCATTTTTTGATTGCCTGAGTTTATTGCCTGCCTTAGATGCCTGCCTTATTGCCTGCCTTAATTGGCTGTCTTTACTACCTGCCTTAATTGCTTGCCTTAATTGTCTGCCTTAATTGACTGCTTTAATTGCCTGCCTTAATTGCCTGCCTTAATTGCCTGCCTTTATTGACTTTCTTTACTACCTGCCTTAGTTGCTTGCCTTTATTGCCTGCCTTAATTGACTGCCTTAATTGCCTGCATTAATTGCCTGCCTTAATTGCCTGCCTTATTTGTCTGCCTTAATTGCCTGCCCTTATTGCCTGCCTTAATTGGCTTTCTTTACTAACTGCCTTAATTGCTTGCCTTAATTGCCTGTCTTAATTGCCTGCCTTAATTGGCTATCTTAACTACCTGCCTTAATTGCTTGCCTTAATTGCCTGCCTTAATTGCCTGCCTTAATTGCATTCCCTTATTACCTGCATTATTTGCCTGCCTTAATTGCTTGCCTTATTGGCTACATTAATTGCTTGCCTTAATTGTGTTCCTTGATTGCCTGCCCTATTTGCCTGTCTTAATTGACTGCCTTAATTAGCTCCCTTATTTGCATTCCTTAATTGGCTGCCTTAATTGCCATCCTTGATTGCTTGCATTAATTGCCTGCCATAATTGCCTAAATTAATTGCATGCCTTAATTACCAGCCTTAATTGGCTGCCTGCCTTAATTGCCTGCCTTAATCGCCTGCCTTAATTGGCTTTCTTTACTACCTACCTTAATTGCTTGCCTTAATTGCCTGCCTTAATTGCCTGCCTTAATTGCCTTCTCTAATTACCTGCATTAATTGACTACCTTAATTGCCTGCCTTAATTGCCTGCTTTAATTGCCTTCCTTAAATGACTGCCTTAATTGGCCGCCTTTATTGAATTCCTTAATTGGCTGCTTTAATTGCCATTGTTAATTGCTTGCCTTAATTACCAGCTTTAATTTGCTGCCTGCCTTAATTGCATGCCTTAATTGCCTGCCTTAATTTGATTTCTTTACTACCTGCCTTAACTGCTTGCCTTAATTGCCTAGGCTTAATTGCCTGCCTTAATTGCATGCCTAAATTACCAGCCTTAATTGGTTTCCAGCCTTAATTGCCTGTCTTAATTGGCTTTCTAAACTACCTGCCTTAATTGCTTGCCTAAATTACCTGCCTTTATTGCCTGCCTTAATTGCCTTCCCTAATTACCTTTATTATTTGCCTGTCTTCATTGCCTGCCTTCATTGCCAGCCTTAATTGCCTGCCATTATTGCCTGCCATAATTGCCTGCCTTAATTGCATGCTTTAATTACCAGCCTTATTTGGCTGCCTGCCTTAATTGCCTGCCTTAATTGGCTTTCTTTACTACCTGCCTTAATTGTTTGCCTTAATTGCCTTCCCTAATTACCTTTATTATTTGCCTGTCTTCATTGCCTGCCTTCATTGCCAGCCTTAATTGCCTGCCATTATTGCCTGCCATAATTGCCTGCCTTAATTGC
This sequence comes from Bacillus rossius redtenbacheri, assembly GCF_032445375.1. Lineage (NCBI taxonomy): Eukaryota > Metazoa > Arthropoda > Insecta > Phasmatodea > Bacillidae > Bacillus > Bacillus rossius. Next base: position 402,237 of record NW_026962459.1, on the reverse strand, counting down.
ATGCTTTAATTACCAGCCTTATTTGGCTGCCTGCCTTAATTGCCTGCCTTAATTGCCTGCCTTAATTGGCTTTCTTTACTACCTGCCTTAATTGTTTGCCTTAATTGCCTGCCCTTATTGCCAGCCTTAATTGCCTGCCATAATTGCCTGCCTTAATTGCATGCCTTAATTACCAGCCTTAATTGGCTTCCAGCCTTAATTGGCTTCCTAAACTGCCTGCCTTAATTGTTGCCTTAATTGCCTGCCTTAATTGCCTGCCTTAATTGCCTTCCCTAATTACCTGCCTTCATTGCCAGCCTTAATTGCCTGCCCTAATTGCCTGCCTTAATTGCCTGCCTTAATTACCTTTATTATTTGCCTGTCTTCATTGCCTGCCTTCATTGCCAGCCTTAATTGCCTGCCATTATTGCCTGCCATAATTGCCTGCCTTAATTGCATGCTTTAATTACCAGCCTTATTTGGCTGCCTGCCTTAATTGCCTGCCTTAATTGCCTGCCTTAATTGGCTTTCTTTACTACCTGCCTTAATTGCCTGCCTTAATTGCCTGCCTTAAAAGCATGCCTTATTTACCAGCCTTAATTGGCTGCCTGCATTAATTGCCTGCCTTAATCGCCTGCCTTAATTGGCATTCTTTACTACCTACCTTAATTGCTTGCTATAATTGCCTGCCTTAATTTCCTGCCTTAATTGCCTTCCCTAATTACCTGCATTATTTGACTACCTTAATTGCCTGCCTTAATTGCCTGCCTTAATTGTATGCCTTAAATGACTGCCTTAATTGGCCGCCTTTATTGAATTCCTTAATTGGCTGCCTTAATTGCCATCGTTAATTGCTTGCCTTAATTACCAGCTTTAATTTGCTGCCTGCCTAATTACCTGCCTTAATTGCCTGCCTTAATTGGCTTTCTTTACTACGTGCTTTAATTGCTTGCCTTAATTGCCTGTCTTAATTGCCTGCCTTAATTGGCTTTCTTTACTACCTGCCTTAATTGCTTGCCTTAATTGCCTGTCTTAATTGCCTGCCTTATTTGGCTTTCTTTACTACCTGCCTTAATTGCTTGCCTTAATTGCCTGCCTTAATTGCTTGCCTTAATTGCCTTTCCTTATTACCTGCATTATTTGCCTTCCTTAATTGCTTGCATTAATTGGCTACATTAATTGCTTGCCTTAATTGGGTTCCTTGATTGCCTGCCTTAATTGCCTGCAATAATTGCTTGGCTTTGTTGCCTTACTTAATTGCCTGCCTTAATTGGCTTTCTTTACTACCGGCCTTAATTGCTTGCCTTAATTGCCTGCCTTAATTGCCTGCCTTAATTGCCTGCCTTTATTGCCTGCCTTAATGGCCTGCCTTAATTGCCTACTCTAAATGCCTGCCTTTATTGTCTGCCATAATTGACTGCGTTAATTGCCTGCCATAATTGCCTGCTTTAATTGACTGTCTTAATTGCCTGCCTTAATTGCATTTCTTGATTGCCTGCATTATTTGACTACCTTAATTGCCTGCCTTAATTGCCTGCCTTAATTGTATGCCTTAAATGACTGCCTTAATTGGCCGCCTTTATTGAATTCCTTAATTAGCTGCCTTAATTGCCATCGTTAATTGCTTGCCTTAATTACCAGCTTTAATTTGCTGCCTGCCTAATTACCTGCCTTAATTGCCTGCCTAATTGGCTTTCTTTACTACGTGCTTTAATTGCTTGCCTTAATTGCCTGTCTTAATTGCCTGCCTTAATTGGCTTTCTTTACTACCTGCCTTAATTGCTCGCCTTAATTGCCTGTCTTAATTGCCTGCCTTATTTGGCTTTCTTTACTACCTGCCTTAATTGCTTGCCTTAATTGCCTGCCTTAATTGCTTGCCTTAATTGCCTTTCCTTATTACCTGCATTATTTGCCTTCCTTAATTGCTTGCATTAATTGGCTACATTAATTGCTTGCCTTAATTGTGTTCCTTGATTGCCTGCCTTAATTGCCTGCAATAATTGCTTGGCTTTGTTGCCTTACTTAATTGCCTGCCTTAATTGGCTTTCTTTACTACCGGCCTTAATTGCTTGCCTTAATTGCCTGCCTTAATTGCCTGCTTTAATTGCCTGCCTTTATTGCCTGCCTTAATGGCCTGCCTTAATTGCCTACTCTAAATGCCTGCCTTTATTGTCTGCCATAATTGACTGCGTTAATTGCCTGCCATAATTGCCTGCTTTAATTGCCTGCCTTAATCGCCTGCCTTAATTGGCATTCTTTACTACCTACCTTAATTGCTTGCTATAATTGCCTGCCTTAATTTCCTGCCTTAATTGCCTTCCCTAATTACCTGCATTATTTGACTACCTTAATTGCCTGCCTTAATTGCCTGCCTTAATTGTATGCCTTAAATGACTGCCTTAATTGGCCGCCTTTATTGAATTCCTTAATTGGCTGCCTTAATTGCCATCGTTAATTGCTTGCCTTAATTACCAGCTTTAATTTGCTGCCTGCCTAATTACCTGCCTTAATTGCCTGCCTTAATTGGCTTTCTTTACTACGTGCTTTAATTGCTTGCCTTAATTGCCTGTCTTAATTGCCTGCCTTAATTGGCTTTCTTTACTACCTGCCTTAATTGCTTGCCTTAATTGCCTGTCTTAATTGCCTGCCTTATTTGGCTTTCTTTACTACCTGCCTTAATTGCTTGCCTTAATTGCCTGCCTTAATTGCTTGCCTTAATTGCCTTTCCTTATTACCTGCATTATTTGCCTTCCTTAATTGCTTGCATTAATTGGCTACATTAATTGCTTGCCTTAATTGTGTTCCTTGATTGCCTGCCTTAATTGCCTGCAATAATTGCTTGGCTTTGTTGCCTTACTTAATTGCCTGCCTTAATTGGCTTTCTTTACTACCGGCCTTAATTGCTTGCCTTAATTGCCTGCCTTAATTGCCTGCCTTAATTGCCTGCCTTAATTGCCTGCCTTTATTGCCTGCCTTCATTGCCTGCTTTAATTGCCTGTCTTAATTGCCTACCTTAATTGCCAGCCTCTATTGCCTGCCTTAATTGTCTGCCTTAATTGCCTGCCTTTATTGCATGCCATCATTGCCTGCTTTAATTGCCTGTCATAATTGCCTGCCTCATTGCCTGCCTAAATTGCCAGCCTTAATTACCTGCCTTAATTGCCTGCCTTAATTGGCTACATTAATTGCTTGCCTTAATTGCCTTCCTTGATTGCCTGCCTTACTTGCCTGCACTAATTGCCTGCCTTAATTGCCTGCCTTAATTGCCTTCCTTAATTGTTTTCCCTAATTACCTGCCTTAATTGCCTGCCTTAATTGCCTTCCTTAATTGCCTTCCCTAATTACCTGCATTATTTGCCTGCCTTAATTGCCTGCCTTAATTGCCTGCCTTAATTGCCTTCCTTTATTGCCTGCCTAATTTGCCTGCCTTAATTGTCTGCCCTTATTGCCTGCCTGAATTGGCTTTCTTTACTACCTGCCTTAATTGCTTGCCTTAATACCTGCCTTAATTGCTTGCCTTAATTGCCTGCCTTAATTGCCTGCCTTAATTGCCTTCCCTTATTACCTGCATTATTATCCTGCATTAATTGCTTGCCTTAATTGGCTACATTAAATGCTTGCCTTAATTGTGTTGATTGCCTGCCCTTATTGCCTGTCTTAATTGACTGCCTTAATTGGCTCCCTTATTTGCATTCCTTAATTGGCTGCCTTAATTGCCATCCTTGATTGCTTGCCTTAATTGCCTGCCATAATTGCCTGTATTAATTGCATGCCTTAATTACCAGTTTTAATTGGCTGCTTTTTTTAATTGCCTGTCTTAATTGGCTTTCTTTACTACTGGCCTTAATTGCTTGCCTTATTTGCCTGTCTAATTGCCTGCCTTAATTGGCTTTCTTTACTACCTGCCTTAATTGCTTGCCTTAAGGCCTGCCTTAATTGTCTGCCTTAATTGCCTTCCATTATTACCTGCATTATTTGCCTGCCTTTATTGCTTGCCTTAATTGGCTACATTAATTGCTTGCCTTAATTGTGTTCCTTAATGGCCTGACTTAATTGCCTGCATTTATTGCTTGGCTTTATTGCCTTCCTTAATTGCGTGCCTTAATTGCCTTCCCTAATTACCTGCATTAATTGCCAGCCTCAATTGCTTGCTTTAATTGCATGCTTTAATTACCAGACTGATTGGCTGCCTGCCTTAATGGCCTGCCTTATTGCCTGCCTTAATTGGCTGTCTTTACTACCTGCCTTAAGTGCTTGCCTTAATTGCCTGCCTTAATTGCCTGCCTTAAATGCCTGCCTTAATTGTCTGCCTTTATTGAATGCCTTAATTGCATTTTTTGATTGCCTGAGTTTATTGCCTGCCTTAATTGCCTGCCTTATTGCCAGCCTTAATTGGCTGTCTTTACTACCTGCCTTAATTGCTTGCCTTAATTGTCTGCCTTAATTGACTGCTTTAATTGCCTGCCTTAATTGCCTGCCTTAATTGCCTGCCTTTATTGACTTTCTTTACTACCTGCCTTAGTTGCTTGCCTTTATTGCCTGCCTTAATTGACTGCCTTAATTGCCTGCATTAATTGCCTGCCTTAATTGCCTGCCTTATTTGCCTGCCTTAATTGCCTGCCTTAATTGGCTTTCTTTACTAACTGCCTTAATTGCTTGCCTTAATTGCCTGTCTTAATTGCCTGCCTTAATTTGCTATCTTAACTACCTGCCTTAATTGTTTGCCTTAATTGCCTGCCTTAATTGCCTGCCTTAATTGCATTCCCTTATTACCTGCATTATTTGCCTGCCTTAATTGCTTGCCTTATTGGCTACATTAATTGCTTGCCTTAATTGTGTTCCTTGATTGCCTGCCCTATTTGCCTGTCTTAATTGACTGCCTTAATTAGCTCCCTTATTTGCATTCCTTAATTGGCTGCCTTAATTGCCATCCTTGATTGCTTGCATTAATTGCCTGCCATAATTGCCTAAATTAATTGCATGCTATAATTACCAGCCTTAATTGGCTGCCTGCCTTAATTGCCTGCCTTAACCGCCTGCCTTAATTGGCTTTCTTTACTACCTACCTTATTTGCTTGCCTTAATTGCCTGCCTTAATTGCCTGCCTTAATTGCCTTCTCTAATTACCTGCATTAATAGACTACCTTAATTGCCTGCCTTAATTGCCTGCTTTAATTGCCTTCCTTAATTCTTGCCTTAATTGGCCGCCTTTATTTGAATTCCTTAATTGGCTGCTTTAATTGCCATTGTTAATTGCTTGCCTTAATTACCAGCTTTAATTTGCTGCCTGCCTTAATTGCATGCCTTAATTGCCTGCCTTAATTTGATTTCCTTACTACCTGCCTTAACTGCTTGCCTTAATTGCCTGGCTTAATTGCCTGCCTTAATTGCATGCCTAAATTACCAGCCTTAATTGGTTTCCAGCCTTAATTGCCTGTCTTAATTGGCTTTCTAAACTACCTGCCTTAATTGCTTGCCTTAATTACCTGCCTTTATTGCCTGCCTTAATTGCCTTCCCTAATTACCTTTATTATTTGCCTGTCTTCATTGCCTGCCTTCATTGCCAGCCTTAATTGCCTGCCATTATTGCCTGCCATAATTGCCTGCCTTAATTGCATGCTTTAATTACCAGCCTTTTTTGGCTGCCTGCCTTAAGTGCCTGCCTTAATTGCCTGCCTTAATTGGCTTTCTTTACTACCTGCCTTAATTGTTTGCCTTAATTGCCTTCCCTAATTACCTTTATTATTTGCCTGTCTTCATTGCCTGCCTTCATTGCCAGCCTTAATTGCCTGCCATTATTGCCTGCCATAATTGCCTGCCTTAATTGCATGTTTTTATTACCAGCCTTATTTGGCTGCCTGCCTTAATTGCCTGCCTTAATTGCCTGCCTTAATTGGCTTTCTTTACTACCTGCCTTAATTGTTTGCCTTAATTGCCTGCCCTTATTGCCTGCCTTAATTGCCTGCCATAATTGCCTGCCTTAATTGCATGCCTTAATTACCAGCTTTAATTGGCTTCCTGCCTTAATTGGCTTTCTAAACTACCTGCCTTAATTGTTGCCTTAATTGCCTGCCTTAATTGCCTTCCCTAATTACCTGCCTTCATTGCCAGCCTTAATTGCCTGCCCTAATTGCCTGCCTTAATTGCCTGCCTTAATTGCCTGCCTTAATTGCCTGCCTTAATTGCCTGCCTTAAAAGCATGCCTTATTTACCAGCCTTAATTGGCTGCCTGCCTTAATTGCCTGCCTTAATCGCCTGCCTTAATTGGCATTCTTTACTACCTACCTTAATTGCTTGCTATAATTGCCTGCCTTAATTTCCTGCCTTAATTGCCTTCCCTAATTACATGAATTATTTGACTACCTTAATTGCCTGCCTTAATTGCCTGCCTTAATTGTATGCCTTAAATGACTGCCTTAATTGGCCGCCTTTATTGAATTCCTTAATTGGCTGCCTTAATTGCCATCGTTAATTGCTTGCCTTAATTACCAGCTTTAATTTGCTGCCTGCCTAATTACCTGCCTTAATTGCCTGCCTTAATTGGCTTTCTTTACTACGTGCTTTAATTGCTTGCCTTAATTGCCTGTCTTAATTGCCTGCCTTAATTGGCTTTCTTTACTACCTGCCTTAATTGCTTGCCTTAATTGCCTGTATTAATTGCCTGCCTTAATTGGCTTTCTTTACTACCGGCCTTAATTGCTTGCCTTAATTGCCTGCCTTAATTGCCTGCCTTAATTGCCTGCCTTTATTGCCTGCCTTAATGGCCTGCCTTAATTGCCTACTCTAAATGCCTGCCTTTATTGTCTGCCATAATTGACTGCGTTAATTGCCTGCCATAATTGCCTGCTTTAATTGACTGTCTTAATTGCCTGCCTTAATTGCATTTCTTGATTGCCTGCATTATTTGACTACCTTAATTGCCAGCCTTAATTGCCTGCCTTAATTGTATGCCTTAAATGACTGCCTTAATTAGCCGCCTTTATTGAATTCCTTAATTGGCTGCCTTAATTGCCATCGTTAATTGCTTGCCTTAATTACCAGCTTTAATTTGCTGCCTGCCTAATTACCTGCCTTAATTGCCTGCCTTAATTGGCTTTCTTTACTACGTGCTTTAATTGCTTGCCTTAATTGCCTGTCTTAATTGCCTGCCTTAATTGGCTTTCTTTACTACCGGCCTTAATTGCTTGCCTTAATTTCCTGCCTTAATTGCCTCCCTTAATTGCCTGCCTTTATTGCCTGCCTTAATGGCCTGCCTTAATTGCCTACTCTAAATGCCTGCCTTTATTGTCTGCCATAATTGACTGCGTTAATTGCCTGCCATAATTGCCTGCTTTAATTGCCTGCCTTAATCGCCTGCCTTAATTGGCATTCTTTACTACCTACCTTAATTGCTTGCTATAATTGCCTGCCTTAATTTCCTGCCTTAATTGCCTTCCCTAATTACCTGCATTATTTGACTACCTTAATTGCCTGCCTTAATTGCGTGCCTTAATTGTATGCCTTAAATGACTGCCTTAATTGGCCGCCTTTATTGAATTCCTTAATTGGCTGCCTTAATTGCCATCGTTAATTGCTTGCCTTAATTACCAGCTTTAATTTGCTGCCTGCCTAATTACCTGCCTTAATTGCCTGCCTTAATTGGCTTTCTTTACTACGTGCTTTAATTGCTTGCCTTAATTGCCTGTCTTAATTGCCTGCCTTAATTGGCTTTCTTTACTACCTGCCTTAATTGCTTGCCTTAATTGCCTGTCTTAATTGCCTGCCTTATTTGGCTTTCTTTACTACCTGCCTTAATTGCTTGCCTTAATTGCCTGCCTTAATTGCTTGCCTTAATTGCCTTTCCTTATTACCTGCATTATTTGCCTTCCTTAATTGCTTGCATTAATTGGCTACATTAATTGCTTGCCTTAATTGTGTTCCTTGATTGCCTGCCTTAATTGCCTGCAATAATTGCTTGGCTTTGTTGCCTTACTTAATTGCCTGCCTTAATTGGCTTTCTTTACTACCGGCCTTAATTGCTTGCCTTAATTGCCTGCCTTAATTGCCTGCTTTAATTGCCTGTCTTAATTGCCTACCTTAATTGCCAGCCTCTTCTGCCTGCCTTAATTGTCTGCCTTAATTGCCTGCCTTTATTGCATGCCATCATTGCCTGCTTTAATTGCCTGTCATAATTGCATGCCTCATTGCCTGCCTAAATTGCCAGCCTTAATTACCTGCCTTAATTGCCTGCCTTAATTGGCTACATTAATTGCTTGCCTTAATTGCCTTCCTTGATTGCCTGCCTTACTTGCCTGCACTAATTGCCTACCTTAATTGCCTGCCTTAATTGCCTTCCTTAATTGTTTTCCCTAATTACCTGCCTTAATTGCCTGCCTTAATTGCCTTCCTTAATTGCCTTCCCTAATTGCCTGCCTAATTTGCCTGCCTTAATTGTCTGCCCTTATTGCCTGCCTGAATTGGCTTTCTTTACTACCTGCCTTAATTGCTTGCCCTAATACCTGCCTTAATTGCTTGCCTTAATTGCCTGCCTTAATTGCCTGCCTTAATTGCCTTCCCTTATTACCTGCATTATTATCCTGCATTAATTGCTTGCCTTAATTGGCTACATTAAATGCTTGCCTTAATTGTGTTGATTGCCTGCCCTAATTGCCTGTCTTAATTGACTGCCTTAATTGGCTCCCTTATTTGCATTCCTTAATTGGCTGCCTTAATTGCCATCCTTGATTGCTTGCCTTAATTGCCTGCCATAATTGCCTGTATTAATTGCATGCCTTAATTACCAGTCTTAATTGGCTGCTTTTTTTAATTGCCTGCCTTAATTGGCTTTCTTTACTACTGGCCTTAATTGCTTGCCTTATTAGCCTGTCTAATTGCCTGCCTTAATTGGCTTTCTTTACTACCTGCCTTAATTGCTTGCCTTAAGGCCTGCCTTAATTGTCTGCCTTAATTGCCTTCCATTATTACCTGCATTATTTGCCTGCCTTTATTGCTTGCCTTAATTGGCTACATTAATTGCTTGCCTTAATTGTGTTCCTTAATGGCCTGACTTAATTGCCTGCATTTATTGCTTGGCTTTATTGCCTTCCTTAATTGCGTGCCTTAATTGCCTTCCCTAATTACCTGCATTAATTGCCTGCCTCAATTGCTTGCTTTAATTGCATGCTTTAATTACCAGACTGATTGGCTGCCTGCCTTAATGGCCTGCCTTATTGCCTGCCTTAATTGGCTGTCTTTACTACCTGCCTTAAGTGCTTGCCTTAATTGCCTGCCTTAATTGCCTGCCTTAAATGCCTGCCTTAATTGTCTGCCTTTATTGACTGCCTTAATTGCATTTTTTGATTGCCTGAGTTTATTGCCTGCCTTAATTGCCTGCCTTATTGCCTGCCTTAATTGGCTGTCTTTACTACCTGCCTTAATTGCTTGCCTTAATTGTCTGCCTTAATTGACTGCTTTAATTGCCTGCCTTAATTGCCTGCCTTAATTGCCTGCCTTTATTGACTTTCTTTACTACCTGCCTTAGTTGCTTGCCTTTATTGCCTGCCTTAATTGACTGCCTTAATTGCCTGCATTAATTGCCTGCCTTAATTGCCTGCCTTATTTGCCTGCCTTAATTGCCTGCCCTTATTGCCTGCCTTAATTGGCTTTCTTTACTAACTGCCTTAATTGCTTGCCTTAATTGCCTGTCTTAATTGCCTGCCTTAATTGGCTATCTTAACTACCTGCCTTAATTGCTTGCCTTAATTGCCTGCCTTAATTGCCTGCCTTAATTGCATTCCCTTATTACCTGCATTATTTGCCTGCCTTAATTGCTTGCCTTATTGGCTACATTAATTGCTTGCCTTAATTGTGTTCCTTGATTGCCTGCCCTATTTGCCTGTCTTAATTGACTGCCTTAATTAGCTCCCTTATTTGCATTCCTTAATTGGCTGCCTTAATTGCCATCCTTGATTGCTTGCATTAATTGCCTGCCATAATTGCCTAAATTAATTGCATGCCTTAATTACCAGCCTTAATTGGCTGCCTGCCTTAATTGCCTGCCTTAATCGCCTGCCTTAATTGGCTTTCATTACTACCTACCTTAATTGCTTGCCTTAATTGCCTGCCTTAATTGCCTGCCTTAATTGCCTTCTCTAATTACCTGCATTAATTGACTACCTTAATTGCCTGCCTTAATTGCCTGCTTTAATTGCCTTCCTTAATTGACTGCCTTAATTGGCCGCCTTTATTGAATTCCTTAATTGGCTGCTTTAATTGCCATTGTTAATTGCTTGCCTTAATTACCAGCTTTAATTTGCTGCCTGCCTTAATTGCATGCCTTAATTGCCTGCCTTAATTTGATTTCTTTACTACCTGCCTTAACTGCTTGCCTTAATTGCCTGGCTTAATTGCCTGCCTTAATTGCATGCCTAAATTACCAGCCTTAATTGGTTTCCAGCCTTAATTGCCTGTCTTAATTGGCTTTCTAAACTACCTGCCTTAATTGCTTGCCTTAATTACCTGCCTTTATTGCCTGCCTTAATTGCCTTCCCAAATTACCTTTATTATTTGCCTGTCTTCATTGCCTGCCTTAATTGCCAGCCTTAATTGCCTGCCATTATTGCCTGCCATAATTGCCTGCCTTAATTGCATGCTTTAATTACCAGCCTTATTTGGCTGCCTGCCTTAATTGCCTGACTTAATTGCCTGCCTTAATTGGCTTTCTTTACTACCTGCCTTAATTGTTTGCCTTAATTGCCTTCCCTAATTACCTTTATTATTTGCCTGTCTTCATTGCCTGCCTTCATTGCCAGCCTTAATTGCCTGCCATTATTGCCTGCCATAATTGCCTGCCTTAATTGCATGCTTTAATTACCAGCCTTATTTGACTGCCTGCCTTAATTGCCTGCCTTAATTGCCTGCCTTAATTGGCTTTCTTTACTACCTGCCTTAATTGTTTGCCTTAATTGCCTGCCCTTATTGCCTGCCTTAATTGCCTGCCATAATTGCCTGCCTTAATTGCATGCCTTAATTACCAGCCTTAATTGGCTTCCTGCCTTAATTGGCTTTCTAAACTACCTGCCTTAATTGTTGCCTTAATTGCCTGCCTTAATTGCCTGCCTTAATTGCCTTCCCTAATTACCTGCCTTCATTGCCAGCCTTAATTGCCTGCCTTAATTGCCTGCCTTAATTGCCTGCCTTAATTGCCTGCCTTAAAAACATGCCTTATTTACCAGCCTTAATTGGCTGCCTGCCTTAATTGCCTGCCTTAATCGCCTGCCTTAATTGGCATTCTTTACTACCTACCTTAATTGCTTGCTATAATTGCCTGCCTTAATTTCCTGCCTTAATTGCTTTCCCTAATTACCTGCATTATTTGACTACCTTAATTGCCTGCCTTAATTGCCTGCCTTAATTGTATGACTTAAATGACTGCCTTAATTGGCCGCCTTTATTGAATTCCTTAATTGGCTGCCTTAATTGCCATCGTTAATTGCTTGCCTTAATTACCAGCTTTAATTTGCTGCCTGCCTAATTACCTGCCCTAATAGCCTGCCTTAATTGGCTTTCTTTACTACGTGCTTTAATTGCTTGCCTTAATTGCCTGTCTTAATTGCCTGCCTTAATTGGCTTTCTTTACTACCTGCCTTAATTGCTTGCCTTAATTGCCTGTCTTAATTGCCTGCCTTATTTGGCTTTCTTTACTACCTGCCTTAATTGCTTGCCTTAATTGCTTGCCTTAATTGCCTTTCCTTATTACGTGCATTATTTGCCTTCCTTAATTGCTTGCATTAATTGGCTACATTAATTGCTTGCCTTAATTGTGTTCCTTGATTGCCTGCCTTAATTGCCTGCAATAATTGCTTGGCTTTGTTGCCTTACTTAATTGCCTGCCTTAATTGGCTTTCTTTACTACCGGCCTTAATTGCTTGCCTTAATTGCCTGCCTTAATTGCCTGCCTTAATTGCCTGCCTTTATTGCCTGCCTTAATGGCCTGCCTTAATTGCCTACTCTAAATGCCTGCCTTTATTGTCTGCCATAATTGACTGCGTTAATTGCCTGCCATAATTGCCTGCTTTAATTGACTGTCTTAATTGCCTGCCTTAATTGCATTTCTTGATTGCCTGCGTTTATTGCCTGCCTTTATTGCCTGCCTTAATTGCCTGCATTAATTGCCTGCCTTAAATGCATGCCTTATTTACCAGCCTTAATTGGCTGCCTGCCTTAATTGCCTGCCTTAATTGGCTTTCTTTACTACCTGCCTTAGTTGCTTGCCTTAATTGCCTTCCCTAATTACCTTTATTATTTGCCTGTCTTCATTGCCTGCCTTCATTGCCAGCCTTAATTGCCTGCCATTAAAACCTGCCATAATTGCCTGCCTTAATTGCATGCTTTAATTACCAGCCTTATTTGGCTGCCTGCCTTAATTGCCTGCCTTAATTGCCTGCCTTAATTGGCTTTCTTTACTACCTGCCTTAATTGTTTGCCTTAATTGCCTGCCCTTATTGCCTGCCTTAATTGCCTGCCATAATTGCCTGCCTTAATTGCATGCCTTAATTACCAGCCTTAATTTGCTTCCTGCCTTAATTGGCTTTCTAAACTACCTGCCTTAATTGTTGCCTTAATTGCCTGCCTTAATTGCCTTCCCTAATTACCTGCCTTCATTGCCAGCCTTAATTGCCTGCCCTAATTGCCTGCCTTAATTGCCTGCCTTAATTGCCTGCCCTAATTGCCTGCCTTAAAAGCATGCCTTATTTACCAGCCTTAATTGGCTGCCTGCCTTAATTGCCTGCCTTAATCGCCTGCCTTAATTGGCATTCTTTACTACCTACCTTAATTGCTTCTATAATTGCCTGCCTTAATTTCCTGCCTTAATTGCCTTCCCTAATTACCTGCATTATTTGACTACCTTAATTGCCTGCCTTAATTGCCTGCCTTAATTGTATGCCTTAAATGACTGCCTTAATTGGCCGCCTTTATTGAATTCCTTAATTGGCTGCCTTAATTGCCATCGTTAATTGCTTGCCTTAATTACCAGCTTTAATTTGCTGCCTGCCTAATTACCTGCCTTAATTGCCTGCCTTAATTGGCTTTCTTTACTACGTGCTTTAATTGCTTGCCTTAATTGCCTGTCTTAATTGCCTGCCTTAATTGGCTTTCTTTACTACCTGCCTTAATTGCTTGCCTTAATTGCCTGTCTTAATTGCCTGCCTTATTTGGCTTTCTTTACTACCTGCCTTAATTGCTTGCCTTAATTGCCTGCCTTAATTGCTTGCCTTAATTGCCTTTCCTTATTACCTGCATTATTTGCCTTCCTTAATTGCTTGCATTAATTGGCTACATTAATTGCTTGCCTTAATTGTGTTCCTTGAGTGCCTGCCTTAATTGCCTGCAATAATTGCTTGGCTTTGTTGCCTTACTTAATTGCCTGCCTTAATTGGCTTTCTTTACTACCGGCCTTAATTGCTTGCCTTAATTGCCTGCCTTAATTGCCTGCCTTAATTGCCTGCCTTTATTGCCTGCCTTAATGGCCTGCCTTAATTGCCTACTCTTAATGCCTGCCTTTATTGTCTGCCATAATTGACTGCGTTAATTGCCTGCCATAATTGCCTGCTTTAATTGACTGTCTTAATTGCCTGCCTTAATTGCATTTCTTGATTGCCTGCATTATTTGACTACCTTAATTGCCTGCCTTAATTGCCTGCCTTAATTGTATGCCTTAAATGACTGCCTTAATTGGCCGCCTTTATTGAATTCCTTAATTGGCTGCCTTAATTGCCATCGTTAATTGCTTGCCTTAATTACCAGCTTTAATTTGCTGCCTGCCTAATTACCTGCCTTAATTGCCTGCCTTAATTGGCTTTCTTTACTACGTGCTTTAATTGCTTGCCTTAATTGCCTGTCTTAATTGCCTGCCTTAATTGGCTTTCTTTACTACCTGCCTTAATTGCTTGCCTTAATTGCCTGTCTTAATTGCCTGCCTTATTTGGCTTTCTTTACTACCTGCCTTAATTGCTTGCCTTAATTGCCTGCCTTAATTGCTTGCCTTCATTCCCTTTCCTTATTACCTGCATTATTTGCCTTCCTTAATTGCTTGCATTAATTGGCTACATTAATTGCTTGCCTTAATTGTGTTCCTTGATTGCCTGCCTTAATTGCCTGCAATAATTGCTTAGCTTTGTTGCCTTACTTAATTGCCTGCCTTAATTGGCTTTCTTTACTACCGGCCTTAATTGCTTGCCTTAATTTCCTGCCTTAATTGCCTGCCTTAATTGCCTGCCTTTATTGCCTGCCTTAATGGCCTGCCTTAATTGCCTACTCTAAATGCCTGCCTTTATTGTCTGCCATAATTGACTGCGTTAATTGCCTGCCATAATTGCCTGCTTTAATTGCCTGCCTTAATCGCCTGCCTTAATTGGCATTCTTTACTACCTACCTTAATTGCTTGCTATAATTGCCTGCCTTAATTTCCTGCCTTAATTGCCTTCCCTAATTACCTGCATTATTTGACTACCTTAATTGCCTGCCTTAATTGCCTGCCTTAATTGCCTGCCTTAATTGCCTTCCCTAATTACCTGCATTATTTGCCTGCCTTAATTGCCTGCCTTAATTGCCTGCCTTAATTGGCTTTCTTTACTACCTGCCTTAATTGCTTGCCTTAATTGCTTGCCTTAATTGCCTGTCTTAATTGCCTGCCTTAATTGGCTTTCTTTACTACCTGCCTTAATTGCTTGCCTTAATTGCTTGCCTTAATTGCCTTTCCTTATTACCTGCAATATTTGCCTTCCTTAATTGCTTGCATTAATTGGCTACATTAATTGCTTGCCTTAATTGTGTTCCTTGATTGCCTGCCTTAATTGCCTGCAATAATTGCTTGGCTTTGTTGCCTTACTTAATTGCCTGCCTTAATTGGCTTTCTTTACTACCGGCCTTAATTGCTTGCCTTAATTGCCTGCCTTAATTGCCTGCCTTAATTGCCTGCCTTAATTGCCTGCCTTTATTGCCTGCCTTCATTGCCTGCTTTAATTGCCTGTCTTAATTGCCTACCTTAATTGCCAGCCTCTATTGCCTGCCTTAATTGTCTGCCTTAATTGCCTGCCTTTATTGCATGCCATCATTGCCTGCTTTAATTGCCTGTCATAATTGCCTGCCTCATTGCCTGCCTAAATTGCCAGCCTTAATTACCTGCCTTAATTGCCTGCCTTAATTGGCTACATTAATTGCTTGCCTTAATTGCCTTCCTTGATTGCCTGCCTTACTTGCCTGCACTAATTGCCTGCCTTAATTGCCTGCCTTAATTGCCTTCCTTAATTGTTTTCCCTAATTACCTGCCTTAATTGCCTGCCTTAATTGCCTTCCTTAATTGCCTTCCCTAATTACCTGCATTATTTGCCTGCCTTAATTGCCTGCCTTAATTGCCTGCCTTAATTGCCTTCCTTTATTGCCTGCCTAATTTGCCTGCCTTAATTGTCTGCCCTTATTGCCTGCCTGAATTGGCTTTCTTTACTACCTGCCTTAATTGCTTGCCTTAATACCTGCCTTAATTGCTTGCCTTAATTGCCTGCCTTAATTGCCTGCCTTAATTGCCTTCCCTTATTACCTGCATTATTATCCTGCATTAATTGCTTGCCTTAATTGGCTACATTAAATGCTTGCCTTAATTGTGTTGATTGCCTGCCCTAATTGCCTGTCTTAATTGACTGCCTTAATTGGCTCCCTTATTTGCATTCCTTAATTGGCTGCCTTAATTGCCATCCTTGATTGCTTGCCTTAATTGCCTGCCATAATTGCCTGTATTAATTGCATGCCTTAATTACCAGTCTTAATTGGCTGCTTTTTTTAATTGCCTGTCTTAATTGGCTTTCTTTACTACTGGCCTTAATTGCTTGCCTTATTTGCCTGTCTAATTGCCTGCCTTAATTGGCTTTCTTTACTACCTGCCTTAATTGCTTGCCTTAAGGCCTGCCTTAATTGTCTGCCTTAATTGCCTTCCATTATTACCTGCATTATTTGCCTGCCTTTATTGCTTGCCTTAATTGGCTACATTAATTGCTTGCCTTAATTGTGTTCCTTAATGGCCTGACTTAATTGCCTGCATTTATTGCTTGGCTTTATTGCCTTCCTTAATTGCGTGCCTTAATTGCCTTCCCTAATTACCTGCATTAATTGCCTGCCTCAATTGCTTGCTTTAATTGCATGCTTTAATTACCAGACTGATTGGCTGCCTGCCTTAATGGCCTGCCTTATTGCCTGCCTTAATTGGCTGTCTTTACTACCTGCCTTAAGTGCTTGCCTTAATTGCCTGCCTTAATTGCCTGCCTTAAATGCCTGCCTTAATTGTCTGCCTTTATTGACTGTCTTAATTGCATTTTTTGATTGCCTGAGTTTATTGCCTGCCTTAATTGCCTGCCTTATTGCCTGCCTTAATTGGCTGTCTTTACTACCTGCCTTAATTGCTTGCCTTAATTGTCTGCCTTAATTGACTGCTTTAATTGCCTGCCTTAATTGCCTGCCTTAATTGCCTGCCTTTATTGACTTTCTTTACTACCTGCCTTAGTTGCTTGCCTTTATTGCCTGCCTTAATTGACTGCCTTAATTGCCTGCATTAATTGCCTGCCTTAATTGCCTGCCTTATTTGCCTGCCTTAATTGCCTGCCCTTATTGCCTGCCTTAATTGGCTTTCTTTACTAACTGCCTTAATTGCTTGCCTTAATTGCCTGTCTTAATTGCCTGCCTTAATTGGCTATCTTAACTACCTGCCTTAATTGTCTTCCCTTATTAACTGCATAATTTGCCTGCCTTATTTGCCTGCATAAATTAACTGCCTTAATTGCCTGCATTATTTGCCTGACTTAATTGCATGCCTAATTGACTGCCTTAATTGGCTGCCTTAATTGCATTCCTTAATTGGCTGCCTTAATTGCCTGCCTTAATTGCTTGCTTTAATTGCATGCCTTAATTACCAGCCTTAATTGGCTGCCTGCCTAAATCGCCTGCCTTAATTGGCTCTCTTTACTACCTGCCTTAATTGCCTGCCTTAATTGCCTGTCTTAATTGTCTGCCTTATTTGGCTTTCTTTACTACCTGTCTAAATTGCTTGCCTTAATTGCCTGCCTTAATTGCTTGCCTTAATTGCCTTCCCTTATTACCTGAATTATTTGCCTTCCTTATTGCCTGCCTTAATTGGCTGTCTTTACTACCTGCCTTAATTGCTTGCCTTAATTGCCTGCCTTAATTGCCTGCCTTAAATGCCTGCCTTAATCGTCTGCCTTTATTGACTGCCTTAATTGCATTTTTTGATTGCCTGAGTTTATTGCCTGCCTTAATTGCCTGCCTTATTGCCTGCCTTAATTGGCTGTCTTTACTACCTGCCTTAATTGCTTGCCTTAATTGTCTGCCTTAATTGACTGTTGTAATAGCCTGCCTTAATTGCCTGCCTTAATTGCCTGCCTTTATTGACTTTCTTTACTACCTGCCTTAGTTGCTTACCTTTATTGCCTGCCTTAATTGACTGCCTTAATTGCCTGCATTAATTGCCTGCCTTAATTGCCTGCCTTTTTTGCCTGCCTTAATTGCCTGCCCTTATTGCCTGCCTTAATTGGCTTTCTTTACTAACTGCCTTAATTGCTTGCCTTAATTGCCTGTCTTAATTGCCTGCCTTAATTGGCTTTCTTAACTACCTGCCTTAATTGCTTGCCTTAATTGCCTGCCTTAATTGCCTGCCTTAATTGCGTTCCCTTATTACCTGCATTATTTGCCCGCCTTAATTGCTTGCCTTATTGGCTACATTAATTGCTTGCCTTAATTGTGTTCCTTGATTGCCTGCCCTATTTGCCTGTCTTAAATGACTGCCTTAATTAGCTCCCTTATTTGCATTCCTTAATTGGCTGCCTTAATTGCCATCCTTGATTGCTTGCATTAATTGCCTGCCATAATTGCCTAAATTAATTGCATGCCTTAATTACCAGCCTTAATTGGCTGCCTGCCTTAATTGCCTGCCTTAATCGCCTGCCTTAATTGGCTTTCTTTACTACCTACCTTAATTGCTTGCCTTAATTTCCTGCCTTAATTGCCTGCCTTAATTGCCTTCTCTAATTACCTGCATTAATTGACTACCTTAATTGCCTGCCTTAATTGCCTGCTTTAATTGCCTTCCTTAATTGACTGCCTTAATTGGCCGCCTTTATTGAATTCCTTAATTGGCTGCTTTAATTGCCATTGTTAATTGCTTGCCTTAATTACCAGCTTTAATTTGCTGCCTGCCTTAATTGCATGCCTAAATTACCAGCCTTAATTCCTTTCCAGCCTTAATTGCCTGTCTTAATTGGCTTTCTAAACTACCTGCCTTAATTGCTTGCCT
Organism: Bacillus rossius redtenbacheri; assembly: GCF_032445375.1. NCBI lineage: Eukaryota > Metazoa > Arthropoda > Insecta > Phasmatodea > Bacillidae > Bacillus > Bacillus rossius. Next base: position 383,921 of record NW_026962459.1, on the reverse strand, counting down.
TAATTGCCTGCCTTTATTGCCTGCCTTAATTGCCTTCCCTAATTACCTTTATTATTTGCCTGTCTTCATTGCCTGCCTTCATTGCCAGCCTTAATAGTCTGCCATTATTGCCTGCCATAATTGCCTGCCTTAATTGCATGCTTTAATTACCAGCCTTATTTGGCTGCCTGCCTTAATTGCCTGCCTTAATTGCCTGCCTTAATTGGCTTTCTTTATTACCTGCCTTAATTGTTTGCCTTAATTGCCTGCCCTAATTGCCTGCCTTAATTGCCTGCCTTAATTGCCTGCCTTAATTGCCTGCCTTAATTTCCTGCCATTATTGCCTGCCTTAATTGCCTGCCTTAATTGCATGCCTTATTTCCAGCCCTAATTGGCTGCCTGCCTTAATTGCCTGCCTTAATTGCATGCCTTTATTGGCTTTTTTACTACCTGCCTTAATTGCTTGCCATAATTGCCTGCCTTAATTGCCTGCCTTAATTGCCTGCCTTAATTGCCTGCCTTAATTGCCTGCCTTATTTGCCTGCCTTAATTGCCTGCCTTAATTGCCTGCCTTAATTGCCTGCCTTAATTGCTTGCCTTCATTGCCTGCTTTAATTGCCTTCTTTAATTGCCTGCCTTAATTGCCTGCTTAAATTGCCAGCCTTATTTGCCTGCCTTAATTACCAGTCTTAATTGCCTGCCTGCCTTAATTGTCTGCTTTAATTGCCTGCCTAATTGGCTACATTAATTGCTTGCCTTAATTGCCTTCCTTGATTGCATGCCTTATTTGCCTGCATTAATTGCCTGCCTTAATTGCCTGCCTTAATTGCCTGCCTTAATTGACTGCCTTAAATGGCTGCCTTATTTGCATTCCTTAATTGGCAGCCTTAATTGCCATCCTTGATTGCTTGCCTTAATTGCCTGCCATAATTGCCTGAATTAATTTCATGCCTTAATTACCAGCTTTAATTTGCTTCCTGCCTTAATTGACTGCCTTAATTGCCTGCCTTAATTAGATTTCTTTACTACCTGCCTTAATTGCTTGCCTTAATTGCCTGCGTTTATTGCCTGCCTTTATTGCCTGCCTTAATTGCCTGCCTTAATTACCTGCCTTAAATGCATGCCTTATTTACCAGCCTTAATTGGCTGCCTGCCTTAATTGCCTGCCTTAATTGGCTTTCTTTACTACCTGCCTAAGTTGCTTTCCTTAATTGCTTGCCTTAATTGCCTGTCTTAATTGCCTGCCTTAATTGCCTGCCTTAATTGCCTGCATTATTTGCCTGCCTTAATTGTCTGCCCTTATTGCCTGCCTTAATTGGCTTTCTTTACTACCTGCCTTAATTGCTTGCCTTAATACCTACCTTAATTGCTTGCCTTAATTGCCTGCCTTAATTGCCTGCCTTAATTGCCTTCCCTTATTACTTGCATTATTTGCCTGAATTAATTGCTTGCCTTAATTGGCTACATTAATTGCTTGCCTTAATTGTGTTACTTGATTGCCTGCCCTAATTGCCTGCCTTAATTGACTGATTTAATTGGCTGTTTTATTTGCATTCCTTAATTGGCTGCCTTAATTGCCATCCATGATTGCTTGCCATAATTGCCTGCCATAATTGCCTGAATTAATTGCCTGCCTTAATTGGATTTCTTTCCTACCTGCCTCAATTGCCTGCTTAAATTGTTAGCCTTATTTACCTGCCTTAATTACCAGTCTTAATTGCCTGCCTGCCTTAATTGCTTGCATTAATTGGCTACATTAATTGCTTGCCTTAATTGCCTTCCTTGATTGCCTGCCTTAATTGGCTTTCTTTATTACCTGCCTTAATTGCTTGCCTTAATTGCCTGCCTTAATTGACTGCCTTAATTGTTGCCTTAATAGTATTCCTTAATTGGCTGCTTTAATTGCCATCCTTAATAGCTTGCCTTAATTGCCTGCCTTAATTGCCTGCCTTAATTGCCTGCAGTAATTGCCTGCCTTAATTGCCTGCCTTAATTGCCTGCCTTTATTGCCTGCCTTCATTGCCTGCTTTAATTGCCTGTCTTAATTGCCTACCTTAATTGCCAGCCTTAATTGCCTGCCTTAATTGTCTGCCTTAATTGCCTGCAGTAAATGCCTGCCTTTATTGCATGACATCATTGCCTGCTTTAATTGCCTGTCATAATTGCCTGCCTCATTGCCTGCCTAAATTGCCAGCCTTATTTACCTGCCTTAATTGCCTGCCTTAATTGGCTACATTAATTGCTTGCCTTAATTGCCTTCCTTGATTGCCTGCCTTACTTGCTTGCACTAATTGCCTGCCTTAATTGCCTGCCTTAATTGCCTTCCTTAATTGTTTTCCCTTAGTACCTGCCTTAATTGCCTGCCTTAATTGCAAGCATTATTTGCCTGCCTTAATTGTCTGCCCTTCTTGCCTGCCTAAATTGGCTTTCTTTACTACCTGCCTTAATTGCTTGCCTTAATACCTGCCTTAATTGCTTGCCTTAATTGCCTGCCTTAATTGCCTGCCTTAATTGCCTTCCCTTATTACCTGCATTATTTGCCTGCATTAATTGCTTGCCTTATTTGGCTACATTAAATGCTTGCCTTAATTGTGTTTCTTGATTGCCTTCCCTAATTGCCTGCCTTAATTGACTGATTTAATTGGCTGTTTTATTTGCATTCCTTAATTGGCTGCCTTAATTGCCATCCATGATTGCTTGACATAATGGCCTGCCATAATTGCCTGAATTAATTGCCTGCCTTAATTGGATTTCTTTCCTACCTGCCTCAATTGCCTGCTTAAATTGCCAGCCTTATTTACCTGCCTTAATTACCAGTCTTAATTGCCTGCCTGCCTTAATTGCTTGCATTAATTGGCTACATTAATTGCTTGCTTAATTCCCTTCCTTGATTGCCTGCCTTAATTGGCTTTCTTTATTACCTGCCTTAATTGCTTGCATTAATTGCCTGCCTTAATTGATTGCCTTAATTGTTGCCTTAATAGTATTCCTTAATTGGCTGCTTTAATTGCCATCCTTAATAGCTTGCCTTAATTGCCTGCCTTAATTGCTGCCTTAATTGCCTGCCTTAATTGCCTGCAGTAATTGCCTGCCTTATTGCCTTCCTTAATTGCCTGCCTTTATTGCCTGCCTTTATTGCCTGCTTTAATTGCCTGTCTTAATTGCCTACTTTAATTGCCAGCCTTAATTGCCTGCCTTAATTGTCTGCCTTAATTGCCTGCAGTAATTGCCTGCCCTAATTGCCTGCCTTAATTGCCTGCCTCAATTGACTGCCTTAATTGTTGCCTTAATTGTATTCCTTAATTGGCTGCTTTAATTGCCATCCTTAATAGCTTGCCTTAATTGCATGCCTTAATTGCCTTCTTTAATTACCTGCATTATTGCCTGCCTTAATTGCCTGCCTTAATTGCATGCCTTAGTTACCAGTCTTAATTGGCTGCCTGCCTTAATTGCCTGCCTTATTGCCTGCCCCAATTGGCTTTCTTTACTACTTGCATTAATTGCTTGCCTTAATTGCCTGCCTTAATTGCCTGTCTTATTTGCCTGCCTCAATTGCCTGCCTAAATTGCCAGCCTTATTTACCTGCCATAATTACCAGTCTTAATTGCCTGCCTGCCTTAATTGCCTGCCTTAATTGGCTACATTAATTGCTTGCCTTAATTGCCTTCCTTGATTGCCTGCCTTACTTGCCTGCACTAATTGCCTGCCTTAATTGCCTTCCTTAATTGCCTTCCCTAATTACCTGCATTATTTGCCTGCCTTAATTGCCTGCCTTAATTGCCTGCCTTAATTACCTGCCTTAATTGCCTGCAGTAATTGCCTGTCTTAATTGCCTACCTTAATTGCCTTCCTTCATTGCCAGCCTTAATTGCCTGCCTTAATTGTCTGCCTTAATTGCCTGCCTTAATTGCCTGCCTTAATTGCCTGCCTTAATTGCCTGCTGTAATTGCTTGCCGTTATTGCCTGCCTTAATTGCCTGCCTTAATTGCCTGCCTTAATTAACTGCCTTAATTGGCTGCTTAAATTGCATTCTTTAATTAGCTGCCTTAATTGCCATCCTTAATAGCTTGCCTTAATTGCCTGCCTTAATTGCATGCCTTAATTACTAGCCTTAATTAGCTGTCTGCCTTAATTGCCTGTTTTAATTGGCTTTCAAAACTACCTGCCTTAATTGCTTGCCTTAATTGCCTGCCTTAATTGCCTGCCTTAATTGCCTTCCCTAATTATCTGCATTATTTGCCTACCTTAATTGCCTGCCTCCATTGCCAGCCTTAATTGCCTGCCTTAATTGTCTGCTTTTTTGACTGCCTGAATTGCCTGCCATTATTGCCTGCCACAATTTCCTGCCTTAATTGCCTGCCCTAATTGCCTTTCTAGATTGCCTGCCTTAATTGCCTGCCTTAATTGGCTGCCTTATTTGCCTACCTTAATTGCTTGCCTTAATTGCCTGCCTTAATTGCCTGCCTTAATAGCCTGCCTTAATTGCATGCCTTAATTACCAGCCTTAATTGGCTGCCTGCCTTAATTGCCTGCCTTAATCGCCTGCATTAATTGGCTTTCTTTAATACCTGCCTTAATTGTTTGCCCTAATTGCCTGTCTAAATTGCCTGCCTTAATTGCAAACCTTAATTCTTTACCTTAAATGCCATCCTTAATAGCTTACCTTAAATGCCTGCCTTAATAGCCTGCCTTAATTGCCTGCCTTAATTGCATTTCTTGATTGCTTGCCTTTAATGCCTGCCTTAATTGGCTACATTAATTGCTTGCCTTAATTGTGTTCCTTAATGGCCTGACTTAATTGCCTGCATTTATTGCTTGGCTTTATTGCCTTCCTTAATTGCGTGCCTTAATTGCCTTCCCTAATTACCTGCATTAATTGCCTGCCTCAATTGCTTGCTTTAATTGCATGCTTTAATTACCAGACTGATTGGCTGCCTGCCTTAATGGCCTGCCTTATTGCCTGCCTTAATTGGCTGTCTTTACTACCTGCCTTAAGTGCTTGCCTTAATTGCCTGCCTTAATTGCCTGCCTTAAATGCCTGCCTTAATTGTCTGCCTTTATTGACTGTCTTAATTGCATTTTTTGATTGCCTGAGTTTATTGCCTGCCTTAATTGCCTGCCTTATTGCCTGCCTTAATTGGCTGTCTTTACTACCTGCCTTAATTGCTTGCCTTAATTGTCTGCCTTAATTGACTGCTTTAATTGCCTGCCTTAATTGCCTGCCTTAATTGCCTGCCTTTATTGACTTTCTTTACTACCTGCCTTAGTTGCTTGCCTTTATTGCCTGCCTTAATTGACTGCCTTAATTGCCTGCATTAATTGCCTGCCTTAATTGCCTGCCTTATTTGCCTGCCTTAATTGCCTGCCCTTATTGCCTGCCTTAATTGGCTTTCTTTACTAACTGCCTTAATTGCTTGCCTTAATTGCCTGTCTTAATTGCCTGCCTTAATTGGCTATCTTAACTACCTGCCTTAATTGTCTTCCCTTATTAACTGCATAATTTGCCTGCCTTATTTGCCTGCATAAATTAACTGCCTTAATTGCCTGCATTATTTGCCTGACTTAATTGCATGCCTAATTGACTGCCTTAATTGGCTGCCTTAATTGCATTCCTTAATTGGCTGCCTTAATTGCCTGCCTTAATTGCTTGCTTTAATTGCATGCCTTAATTACCAGCCTTAATTGGCTGCCTGCCTAAATCGCCTGCCTTAATTGGCTCTCTTTACTACCTGCCTTAATTGCCTGCCTTAATTGCCTGTCTTAATTGTCTGCCTTATTTGGCTTTCTTTACTACCTGTCTAAATTGCTTGCCTTAATTGCCTGCCTTAATTGCTTGCCTTAATTGCCTTCCCTTATTACCTGAATTATTTGCCTTCCTTATTGCCTGCCTTAATTGGCTGTCTTTACTACCTGCCTTAATTGCTTGCCTTAATTGCCTGCCTTAATTGCCTGCCTTAAATGCCTGCCTTAATCGTCTGCCTTTATTGACTGCCTTAATTGCATTTTTTGATTGCCTGAGTTTATTGCCTGCCTTAATTGCCTGCCTTATTGCCTGCCTTAATTGGCTGTCTTTACTACCTGCCTTAATTGCTTGCCTTAATTGTCTGCCTTAATTGACTGTTGTAATAGCCTGCCTTAATTGCCTGCCTTAATTGCCTGCCTTTATTGACTTTCTTTACTACCTGCCTTAGTTGCTTACCTTTATTGCCTGCCTTAATTGACTGCCTTAATTGCCTGCATTAATTGCCTGCCTTAATTGCCTGCCTTTTTTGCCTGCCTTAATTGCCTGCCCTTATTGCCTGCCTTAATTGGCTTTCTTTACTAACTGCCTTAATTGCTTGCCTTAATTGCCTGTCTTAATTGCCTGCCTTAATTGGCTTTCTTAACTACCTGCCTTAATTGCTTGCCTTAATTGCCTGCCTTAATTGCCTGCCTTAATTGCGTTCCCTTATTACCTGCATTATTTGCCCGCCTTAATTGCTTGCCTTATTGGCTACATTAATTGCTTGCCTTAATTGTGTTCCTTGATTGCCTGCCCTATTTGCCTGTCTTAAATGACTGCCTTAATTAGCTCCCTTATTTGCATTCCTTAATTGGCTGCCTTAATTGCCATCCTTGATTGCTTGCATTAATTGCCTGCCATAATTGCCTAAATTAATTGCATGCCTTAATTACCAGCCTTAATTGGCTGCCTGCCTTAATTGCCTGCCTTAATCGCCTGCCTTAATTGGCTTTCTTTACTACCTACCTTAATTGCTTGCCTTAATTTCCTGCCTTAATTGCCTGCCTTAATTGCCTTCTCTAATTACCTGCATTAATTGACTACCTTAATTGCCTGCCTTAATTGCCTGCTTTAATTGCCTTCCTTAATTGACTGCCTTAATTGGCCGCCTTTATTGAATTCCTTAATTGGCTGCTTTAATTGCCATTGTTAATTGCTTGCCTTAATTACCAGCTTTAATTTGCTGCCTGCCTTAATTGCATGCCTAAATTACCAGCCTTAATTGGTTTCCAGCCTTAATTGCCTGTCTTAATTGGCTTTCTAAACTACCTGCCTTAATTGCTTGCCTTAATTGCCTGCCTTTATTGCCTGCCTTAATTGCCTTCCCTAATTACCTTTATTATTTGCCTGTCTTCATTGCCTGCCTTCATTGCCAGCCTTAATAGTCTGCCATTATTGCCTGCCATAATTGCCTGCCTTAATTGCATGCTTTAATTACCAGCCTTATTTGGCTGCCTGCCTTAATTGCCTGCCTTAATTGCCTGCCTTAATTGGCTTTCTTTATTACCTGCCTTAATTGTTTGCCTTAATTGCCTGCCCTAATTGCCTGCCTTAATTGCCTGCCTTAATTGCCTGCCTTAATTGCCTGCCTTAATTTCCTGCCATTATTGCCTGCCTTAATTGCCTGCCTTAATTGCATGCCTTATTTCCAGCCCTAATTGGCTGCCTGCCTTAATTGCCTGCCTTAATTGCATGCCTTTATTGGCTTTTTTACTACCTGCCTTAATTGCTTGCCATAATTGCCTGCCTTAATTGCCTGCCTTAATTGCCTGCCTTAATTGCCTGCCTTAATTGCCTGCCTTATTTGCCTGCCTTAATTGCCTGACTTAATTGCCTGCCTTAATTGCCTGCCTTAATTGCTTGCCTTCATTGCCTGCTTTAATTGCCTTCTTTAATTGCCTGCCTTAATTGCCTGCTTAAATTGCCAGCCTTATTTGCCTGCCTTAATTACCAGTCTTAATTGCCTGCCTGCCTTAATTGTCTGCTTTAATTGCCTGCCTAATTGGCTACATTAATTGCTTGCCTTAATTGCCTTCCTTGATTGCATGCCTTATTTGCCTGCATTAATTGCCTGCCTTAATTGCCTGCCTTAATTGCCTGCCTTAATTGACTGCATTAAATGGCTGCCTTATTTGCATTCCTTAATTGGCAGCCTTAATTGCCATCCTTGATTGCTTGCCTTAATTGCCTGCCATAATTGCCTGAATTAATTTCATGCCTTAATTACCAGCTTTAATTTGCTTCCTGCCTTAATTGACTGCCTTAATTGCCTGCCTTAATTAGATTTCTTTACTACCTGCCTTAATTGCTTGCCTTAATTGCCTGCGTTTATTGCCTGCCTTTATTGCCTGCCTTAATTGCCTGCCTTAATTACCTGCCTTAAATGCATGCCTTATTTACCAGCCTTAATTGGCTGCCTGCCTTAATTGCCTGCCTTAATTGGCTTTCTTTACTACCTGCCTAAGTTGCTTTCCTTAATTGCTTGCCTTAATTGCCTGTCTTAATTGCCTGCCTTAATTGCCTGCCTTAATTGCCTGCATTATTTGCCTGCCTTAATTGTCTGCCCTTATTGCCTGCCTTAATTGGCTTTCTTTACTACCTGCCTTAATTGCTTGCCTTAATACCTACCTTAATTGCTTGCCTTAATTGCCTGCCTTAATTGCCTGCCTTAATTGCCTTCCCTTATTACTTGCATTATTTGCCTGAATTAATTGCTTGCCTTAATTGGCTACATTAATTGCTTGCCTTAATTGTGTTACTTGATTGCCTGCCCTAATTGCCTGCCTTAATTGACTGATTTAATTGGCTGTTTTATTTGCATTTCTTAATTGGCTGCCTTAATTGCCATCCATGATTGCTTGCCATAATTGCCTGCCATAATTGCCTGAATTAATTGCCTGCCTTAATTGGATTTCTTTCCTACCTGCCTCAATTGCCTGCTTAAATTGTTAGCCTTATTTACCTGCCTTAATTACCAGTCTTAATTGCCTGCCTGCCTTAATTGCTTGCATTAATTGGCTACATTAATTGCTTGCCTTAATTGCCTTCCTTGATTGCCTGCCTTAATTGGCTTTCTTTATTACCTGCCTTAATTGCTTGCCTTAATTGCCTGCCTTAATTGACTGCCTTAATTGTTGCCTTAATAGTATTCCTTAATTGGCTGCTTTAATTGCCATCCTTAATAGCTTGCCTTAATTGCCTGCCTTAATTGCCTGCCTTAATTGCCTGCAGTAATTGCCTGCCTTAATTGCCTGCCTTAATTGCCTGCCTTTATTGCCTGCCTTCATTGCCTGCTTTAATTGCCTGTCTTAATTGCCTACCTTAATTGCCAGCCTTAATTGCCTGCCTTAATTGTCTGCCTTAATTGCCTGCAGTAAATGCCTGCCTTTATTGCATGACATCATTGCCTGCTTTAATTGCCTGTCATAATTGCCTGCCTCATTGCCTGCCTAAATTGCCAGCCTTATTTACCTGCCTTAATTGCCTGCCTTAATTGGCTACATTAATTGCTTGCCTTAATTGCCTTCCTTGATTGCCTGCCTTACTTGCTTGCACTAATTGCCTGCCTTAATTGCCTGCCTTAATTGCCTTCCTTAATTGTTTTCCCTTAGTACCTGCCTTAATTGCCTGCCTTAATTGCCAGCATTATTTGCCTGCCTTAATTGTCTGCCCTTCTTGCCTGCCTAAATTGGCTTTCTTTACTACCTGCCTTAATTGCTTGCCTTAATACCTGCCTTAATTGCTTGCCTTAATTGCCTGCCTTAATTGCCTGCCTTAATTGCCTTCCCTTATTACCTGCATTATTTGCCTGCATTAATTGCTTGCCTTATTTGGCTACATTAAATGCTTGCCTTAATTGTGTTTCTTGATTGCCTTCCCTAATTGCCTGCCTTAATTGACTGATTTAATTGGCTGTTTTATTTGCATTCCTTAATTGGCTGCCTTAATTGCCATCCATGATTGCTTGACATAATGGCCTGCCATAATTGCCTGAATTAATTGCCTGCCTTAATTGGATTTCTTTCCTACCTGCCTCAATTGCCTGCTTAAATTGCCAGCCTTATTTACCTGCCTTAATTACCAGTCTTAATTGCCTGCCTGCCTTAATTGCTTGCATTAATTGGCTACATTAATTGCTTGCTTAATTCCCTTCCTTGATTGCCTGCCTTAATTGGCTTTCTTTATTACCTGCCTTAATTGCTTGCATTAATTGCCTGCCTTAATTGATTGCCTTAATTGTTGCCTTAATAGTATTCCTTAATTGGCTGCTTTAATTGCCATCCTTAATAGCTTGCCTTAATTGCCTGCCTTAATTGCTGCCTTAATTGCCTGCCTTAATTGCCTGCAGTAATTGCCTGCCTTATTGCCTTCCTTAATTGCCTGCCTTTATTGCCTGCCTTTATTGCCTGCTTTAATTGCCTGTCTTAATTGCCTACTTTAATTGCCAGCCTTAATTGCCTGCCTTAATTGTCTGCCTTAATTGCCTGCAGTAATTGCCTGCCCTAATTGCCTGCCTTAATTGCCTGCCTCAATTGACTGCCTTAATTGTTGCCTTAATTGTATTCCTTAATTGGCTGCTTTAATTGCCATCCTTAATAGCTTGCCTTAATTGCATGCCTTAATTGCCTTCTTTAATTACCTGCATTATTGCCTGCCTTAATTGCCTGCCTTAATTGCATGCCTTAGTTACCAGTCTTAATTGGCTGCCTGCCTTAATTGCCTGCCTTATTGCCTGCCCCAATTGGCTTTCTTTACTACTTGCATTAATTGCTTGCCTTAATTGCCTGCCTTAATTGCCTGTCTTATTTGCCTGCCTCAATTGCCTGCCTAAATTGCCAGCCTTATTTACCTGCCATAATTACCAGTCTTAATTGCCTGCCTGCCTTAATTGCCTGCCTTAATTGGCTACATTAATTGCTTGCCTTAATTGCCTTCCTTGATTGCCTGCCTTACTTGCCTGCACTAATTGCCTGCCTTAATTGCCTTCCTTAATTGCCTTCCCTAATTACCTGCATTATTTGCCTGCCTTAATTGCCTGCCTTAATTGCCTGCCTTAATTACCTGCCTTAATTGCCTGCAGTAATTGCCTGTCTTAATTGCCTACCTTAATTGCCTTCCTTCATTGCCAGCCTTAATTGCCTGCCTTAATTGTCTGCCTTAATTGCCTGCCTTAATTGCCTGCCTTAATTGCCTGCCTTAATTGCCTGCTGTAATTGCTTGCCGTTATTGCCTGCCTTAATTGCCTGCCTTAATTGCCTGCCTTAATTAACTGCCTTAATTGGCTGCTTAAATTGCATTCTTTAATTAGCTGCCTTAATTGCCATCCTTAATAGCTTGCCTTAATTGCCTGCCTTAATTGCATGCCTTAATTACTAGCCTTAATTAGCTGTCTGCCTTAATTGCCTGTTTTAATTGGCTTTCAAAACTACCTGCCTTAATTGCTTGCCTTAATTGCCTGCCTTAATTGCCTGCCTTAATTGCCTTCCCTAATTATCTGCATTATTTGCCTACCTTAATTGCCTGCCTCCATTGCCAGCCTTAATTGCCTGCCTTAATTGTCTGCTTTTTTGACTGCCTGAATTGCCTGCCATTATTGCCTGCCACAATTTCCTGCCTTAATTGCCTGCCCTAATTGCCTTTCTAGATTGCCTGCCTTAATTGCCTGCCTTAATTGGCTGCCTTATTTGCCTACCTTAATTGCTTGCCTTAATTGCCTGCCTTAATTGCCTGCCTTAATAGCCTGCCTTAATTGCATGCCTTAATTACCAGCCTTAATTGGCTGCCTGCCTTAATTGCCTGCCTTAATCGCCTGCATTAATTGGCTTTCTTTAATACCTGCCTTAATTGTTTGCCCTAATTGCCTGTCTAAATTGCCTGCCTTAATTGCAAACCTTAATTCTTTACCTTAAATGCCATCCTTAATAGCTTACCTTAAATGCCTGCCTTAATAGCCTGCCTTAATTGCCTGCCTTAATTGCATTTCTTGATTGCTTGCCTTTAATGCCTGCCTTTGTTGCCTGCCTTTATTGCCTGCCTTAATTGCCTGCCTTAATTGTCTGCCTTAATTGCCTTCCCTAATTACCTGCATTATTTGCCTAACTTTATTGTCTGCCTACATTGCCAGCCTTAATTGCCTGCCTTAATTGTCTGCCTTAATTGCCTGCCTTAACTGCCTGCCTTAATTGCCTTTTTTTGATTGCCTTCCTTAATTGCCTTCCTTGATTGCCTGCCTTAATTGCCTGCAGTAATTGCTTGCCTTTATTGCCTGCCTTAATTGCCTGCCTTAATTGCCTGCCTTAATTACCTGCCTTAATTGGCTGCCTAAATTGCATTCTTTAATTAGCTGCCTTAATTGCCATCCTTAATAGCTTGCCTTTATTGCCTGCCTTAATTGCCTGCCTTAATAGCCTGCCTTAATTGCATGCCTTAATTACCAGCCTTAATTGGCTGCCTGCCTTAATTGCCTGCCTTAATCGCTTGCCTTATTTGTCTTTTTTTACTACCTGCCTAAATAGCTTGTCTTAATTGCCTGCCTTAATTACCTGCCTTAATTGCCTTCCCTAAGTACCTGCGCTATTTGCCTACCCTAATAGCCTGCCTTCATTGCCAGCCTTAATTGGCTACATTAATTGCTTGCCTTAATTGCCTTCCTTGATTGCCTGCCTTACTTGCCTGCACTAATTGCCTGCCTTAATTGCCTTCCTTAATTGCCTTCCCTAATTACCTGCATTATTTGCCTGCCTTAATTGCCTGCCTTAATTGCCTGCCTTAATTGCCTGCCTTAATTGCCTGCAGTAATTGCCTGCCTTAATTGCCTGGCTTAATTGCCTGCCTTTATTGATTGCCTGTCTTTATTGCCTGCTTTAATTGCCTGTTTTAATTGCCTACCTTAATTTCCTTCCTTCATTGCCTGCCTTAATTGCCTGCCTTAATTGCCTGCCTTAATTGCCTGCCTTAATTGCCTGCCTTAATTGCCTGCCTTTATTGCCTGCCTTCATTGCCTGCTTTAATTGCCTGTCTTAATTGCCTACCTTAGTTGCCAGCTTTAATTGCCTGCCTTAATTGTCTGCCTTAATTGCCTGCAGTAATTGCCTGCCTTAATTGCCTGCCTTAATTGCCTGCCTTATTTGACTGCCTTAATTTTTGCCTTAATAGTATTCCTTAATTGGCTGCTTTAATTGCCATCCTTAATAGCTTGCCTTAATTGCGTGCCTTAATTGCCTTCCTTAATTACCTGCATTATTGCCTGTCTTAATTGCCTGCCTTAATTGCATGCCTTAGTTACCAGTCTTAATTGGCTGCCTGCCTTAATTGCCTGCCTTATTGCCTGCCTTAATTGGCTTTCTTTACTACCTGCCTTAATTGCTTGCCTTAATTGCCTGCCTTAATTGCCTGTCTTAATTGCCTGCCTCAATTGCCTGCCTAAATTGCCAGCTTTATTTACCTGCCTTAATTGCCTGCCTTTATTGATTGCCTGTCTTTATTGCCTGCTGTAATTGCCTGTTTTAATTGCCTGCCTTAATTGGCTACATTATTGCTTGCCTTAATTGCCTTCCTTGATTGCCTGCCTTACTTGCCTGCACTAATTGCCTGCCTTAATTGCCTTCCTTATTTGCCTTCCCTAATTACCTGCATTATTTGCCTGCCTTAATTGCCTGCCTTAATTGACTGCCTTAATTGCCTGCCTTAATTGCCTGCCTTAATTGTCTGCCTTAATTGCCTGCCTTACTTGCCTTCCTTAATTGCCTTCCCTAATTACCTGCATTAATTGCCTGCCTTAATTCCCTGCCTTAATTGTCTGCCCTTATTGCCTGCCTGAATTGGCTTTCTTTACTACCTGCCTTAATTGCTTGCCTTAATACCTGCCTTAATTGCTTGCCTTAATTGCCTGCCTTAATTGCCTGCCTTAATTGCCTTCCCTTATTACCTGCATTATTATCCTGCATTAATTTCTTGCCTTAATTGGCTACATTAAATGCTTGCCTTAATTGTGTTCCTTGATTGCCTGCCTTAATTGACTGCCATAATTGCCTCAATTAATGACATGCCTTAATTACCAGCCTTAATTGGCTGCCTGCCTTAATTGCCTGCTTTAATCGCCTGCCTTAATTAACTTTCTTTACTACCTACCTTAATTGCTTGCATAATTACCTGCCTTTAATTGCCTGCCTTAATTGCCTTCCCTAATTAACTGCATTGTTTGACTACCTTAATTGCCTGCCTTAATTGCCTGCCTTAATTGACTGCCCTAATTGGCCGCCTTTATTGAATTCCTTAATTGGCTGCCTTAATTGCCATCGTTAATTGCTTGCCTTTATTACCAGCTTTAATTTGCTGCCTGCCTTAATTGCCTGCCTTAATTGGATTTCTTTCCTACCTGCCTCAATTGCCTGCCTTAATTGGCAGCCTTATTTACCTGCCTTATTTACCAGTCTTAATTGCCTGCCTGCCTTAATTGCTTGCATTAATTGGCTACATTAATTGCTTGCCTTAATTGCCTTCCTTGATTGCCTGCCTTAATTGGCTTTCTTTATTACCTGCCATAATTGCTTGCCCTTATTGCCAGCCTTAATTGACTGCCTTAATGGCTGCCTTAATAGTATTCCTTAATTTGCTGCTTTAATTGCCATCCTTAATAGCTTGCCTTAATTGCCTGCCTTAATTGCCTGCCTTCATTGCCTGCTTTAATTGCCTGTCTTAATTGCCTGCCTCAATTGCCTGCCTAAATTACCAGCCTTATTTACCTGCCTTAATTACCAGTCTTAATTGCCCGCCTGCCTTAATTGCCTGCCTTAATTGGCTACATTAATTGCTTGCCTTAATTGCCTTCCTTGATTGCCTGCCTTATTTGCCTGCACTAATTGCCTGCCTTAATTGCCTGCCTTAATTTTTTTCCTTAATTGCCTTCCCTAATTACCTGCATTTTTTGCCTGCCTTAATTGCCTGCTTTAATTGCCTGCCTTAATTGCCTGCAGTAATTGCCTATCTTAATTGCCTGCCTTTTTATCCTGCCTTCATTACCTGCTTTAATTGCCTGTCTTAATTGCCTACCTTAATTGCCTTCCTTCATTGCCAGCCTTAATTGCCTGCCTTAATTGTCTGCCTTAATTGCCTGCCTTAATTGCCTGCCTTAATTGCCTGCCTTAATTGCCTGCTGTAATTGCTTGCCGTTATTGCCTGCCTTAATTGCCTGCATTAATTGCCTGCCTTAATTAACTGCCTTAATTGGCTGCTTAAATTGCATTCTTTAATTAGCTGCCTTAATTGCCATCCTTAATAGCTTGCCTTAATTGCCTGCCTTAATTGCATGCCTTAATTACTAGCCTTAATTGGCTGTCTGCCTTAATTGCCTGTCTTAATTGGCTTTCAAAACTACCTGCCTTAATTGCTTGCCTTAATTGCCTGCCTTAATTGCCTGCCTTAATTGCCTTCCCTAATTATCTGCATTATTTGCCTACCTTAATTGCCTGCCTTCATTGCCAGCCTTAATTGCCTGCCTTAATTGTCTGCTTTTTTGACTGCCTGAATTGCCTGCCATTATTGCCTGCCACAATTTCCTGCCTTAATTGCCTGCCCTAATTGCCTTTCTAGATTGCCTGCCTTAATTGGCTGCCTTAATTGCCATCCTTAATTGCTTGCCTTAATTGCCTGCCTTAATTGCCTGCCTTAATAGCCTGCCTTAATTGCATGCCTTAATTACCAGCCTTAATTGGCTGCCTGCCTTAATTTCCTGCCTTAATCGCCTGCATTAATTGGCTTTCTTTAATACCTGCCTTAATTGTTTGCCCTAATTGCCTGTCTAAATTCCCTGCCTTAATTGCAAACCTTAATTCGCTACCTTAAATGCCATCCTTAATAGCTTGCCTTAAATGCCTGCCTTAATAGCCTGCCTTAATTGCCTGCCTTAATTGCATTTCTTGATTGCCTGCCTTTAATGCCTGCCTTTGTTGCCTGCCTTTATTGCCTGCCTTAATTGCCTGCCTTATTTGTCTGCCTTAATTGCCTTCCCTAATTACCTGCATTATTTGCCTAACTTTATTGTCTGCCTACATTGCCAGCCTTAATTGCCTGCCTTAATCGTCTGCCTTTATTGCCTGCCTTAACTGCCTGCCTTAATTGCCTTTTTTTGATTGCCTTCCTTAATTGCCTTCCTTGATTGCCTGCCTTAATTGCCTGCAGTAATTGCTTGCCTTTATTGCCTGCCTTAATTGCCTGCCTTAATTGCCTGCCTTAATTACCTGCCTTAATTGGCTGCCTAAATTGCATTCTTTAATTAGCTGCCTTAATTGCCATCCTTAATAGCTTGCCTTAATTGCCTGCCTTATTTGCCTGCCTTAATAGCCTGCCTTAATTGCATGCCTTAATTACCAGCCTTAATTGGCTGCCTGCCTTAATTGCCTGCCTTAATCGCTTGCCTTATTTGTCTTTTTTTACTACCTGCCTAAATAGCTTGTCTTAATTGCCTGCCTTAATTACCTGCCTTAATTGCCTTCCCTAAGTACCTGCGCTATTTGCCTACCCTAATAGCCTGCCTTCATTGCCAGCCTTAATTGCCTGCCTTAATTGTCTGCCTTAATTGACTGCCTTAATTGCCTTACGTAAATGCCTGCCTTAATTGCCTGCCTAATTGGCTGCCTTAATTGCATTCCTAAATTGGCTGCTTTAATTGCCATCCTTAATTGCTTGCCTTAATAGCGTGGCTTAATTGCCTGCCTTAATTGCATGCCTTAATTACCAGCCTAATTGGCTGTCTGCCTTAATTGCCTGTCTTAATTGGCTTTCAAAACTACCTGCCTTAATTTCCTGCCTTAATTAACTGCCTTAATTGGCTGCCTAAATTGCATTCTTTAATTAGCTGCCTTAATTGCCATCCTTAATAGCTTGCTTTAATTGCCTGCCTTAATTGCCTGCCTTAACTGCCTGCCTTAATCGCATGCCTTAATTACCAGCCTTAATTGGCTGCCTGCCTTAATTGCCTGCCTTAATCGCTTGCCTTATTTGTCTTTTTTTACTACCTGCCTAAATAGCTTGTCTTAATTGCCTGCCTTAATTACCTGCCTTAATTGCCTTCCCTAAGTACCTGCATTATTTGCCTACCCTAATAGCCTGCCTTCATTGCCAGCCTTAATTGCCTGCCTTAATTACCAGCCTTAATTGGCTGTCTGCCTTAATTGCCTGTCTTAATTGGCTTTCAAAACTACCTGCCTTAATTGCTTGCCTTAATTGCCTGCCTTAATTGACTGCCTTAACTGCCTTACGTAATTGCCTGCCTTAATTGCCTGCCTAATTGGCTGCCTTAATTGCATTCCTAAATTGGCTGCTTTAATTGCCATCCTTAATTGCTTGCCTTTATTGCCTGCCTTAATTGCCTGCCTTAATTAACTGCCTTAATTGGCTGCTTAAATTGCATTCTTTAATTAGCTGCCTTAATTGCCATCCTTAATAGCTTGCCTGATTGCCTGCCTTAATTGCATGCCTTAATTACCAGCCTTAATTGGCTGTCTGCCTTAATTGCCTGTCTTAATTGGCTTTCAAAACTACCTGCCTTAATTGCTTGCCTTAATTGCCTGCCTTAATTGCCTGCCTTAATTGCCTTCCCTAATTATCTGCATTATTTGCCTACCTTAATTGCCTGCCTTCATTGCCAGCCTTAATTGCCTACCTTAATTGTCTGCTTTTTTGACTGCCTTAATTGCCTGCCATTATTGCTTGCCTTAATTGCCTGTCTTAATTGCCTGCCTTAATTGGCTTTCTTTACTACATGCCTTAATTGCTTGCCTTAATTGCCTGCCTTAATTGCCTGCCTTAATTGCCTTCCCTTATTACCTGCATTATTTGCCTGCCTTAATTGCTTGCCTTAATTGGCTACATTAATTGCTTGCCTTAATTGTGTTCCTTGATTGCTTGCCCTAATTGCCTGCCTTAATTGACTGCCTTAATTGGCTGCCTTATTTGCATTCCTTAATTGGCTGCCTAAATTGCCATCCTTGATTGCTTGCCTAAATTGCCTGCCATAATTGCCTGAATTAATTGCATGCCTTAATTACCAGCCTTTATTGGCTGGCTGCCTTAATTGCCTGTCTTAATCGCCTGCCTTAATTGGCTTTCTTTACTACCTACCTTAATTGCTTGCCTTAATTGCCTGCCTTAATTGCCTTCCCTAATTACCTGCATTATTTGACTACCTTAATTTCCTGCCTTAATTGCCTGCCTTAATTGACTGCCTAATTGGCCGCCATTATTGAATTCCTTAATTGGCTGCCTTAATTGCCTTACGTAAATGCCTGCCTTAATTGCCTGCCTAATTGGCTGCCTTAATTGCATTCCTAAATTGGCTGCTTTAATTGCCATCCTTAATTGCTTGCCTTAATAGCGTGGCTTAATTGCCTGCCTTAATTGCATGCCTTAATTACTAGCCTAATTGGCTGTCTGCCTTAACTGCCTGTCTTAATTGGCTTTCAAATCTACCTGCCTTAATTTCCTGCCTTAATTAACTGCCTTAATTGGCTGCCTAAATTGCATTCTTTAATTAGCTGCCTTAATTGCCATCCTTAATAGCTTGCTTTAATTGCCTGCCTTAATTGCCTGCCTTAACTGCCTGCCTTAATCGCATGCCTTAATTACCAGCCTTAATTGGCTGCCTGCCTTAATTGCCTGCCTTAATCGCTTGCCTTATTTGTCTTTTTTTACTACCTGCCTAAATAGCTTGTCTTAATTGCCTGCCTTAATTACCTGCCTTAATTGCCTTCCCTAAGTACCTGCATTATTTGCCTACCCTAATAGCCTGCCTTCATTGCCAGCCTTAATTGCCTGCCTTAATTGTCTGCCTTAATTGACTGCCTTAACTGCCTTACGTAATTGCCTGCCTTAATTGCCTGCCTAATTGGCTGCCTTAATTGCATTCCTAAATTGGCTGCTTTAATTGCCATCCTTAATTGCTTGCCTTTATTGCCTGCCTTAATTGCCATCGTTAATTGCTTGCCTTAATTACCAGCTTTAATTTGCTGCCTTTCTAATTACCTGCCTTAATTGCCTGCCTTAATTGGCTTTCTTTACTACCTGCCTTAATTGCTTGCCTTAATTGCCTGTCTTAATTGCCTGCCTTAATTGGCTTTCTTAACTACCTGCCTTAATTGCTTGCCTTAATTGCCTGCCTTAATTGCCTGCCTTAATTGCTTTCCCTAATTACCTGCATTATTTGCCTACCTTAATTGCCTACCTTAATTGCCTACCTTCATTGCCAGCCTTAATTGCCTGCCTTAATTGTCTGATTAATTGCCTGCCATTATTGCCTGCCATAATTGCCTGCCTTAATTGCATGCCTTAATTACCAGCCTTAATTGGCTTCCTGCCTTAATTGGCTTTCTAAACTACCTGCCTTAATTGCCTGCCTTAATTGTCTGCCTTAATTGCCTGCCTTAATTGCCTGCCTTAATAGCCTGCCTTAATTGCATGCCTTAATTACCAGCCTTAATTGGCTGCCTGCCTTAATTTCCTGCCTTAATCGCCTGCATTAATTGGCTTTCTTTAATACCTGCCTTAATTGTTTGCCCTAATTGCCTGTCTAAATTCCCTGCCTTAATTGCAAACCTTAATTCGCTACCTTAAATGCCATCCTTAATAGCTTGCCTTAAATGCCTGCCTTAATAGCCTGCCTTAATTGCCTGCCTTAATTGCATTTCTTGATTGCCTGCCTTTAATGCCTGCCTTTGTTGCCTGCCTTTATTGCCTGCCTTAATTGCCTGCCTTATTTGTCTGCCTTAATTGCCTTCCCTAATTACCTGCATTATTTGCCTAACTTTATTGTCTGCCTACATTGCCAGCCTTAATTGCCTGCCTTAATCGTCTGCCTTTATTGCCTGCCTTAACTGCCTGCCTTAATTGCCTTTTTTTGATTGCCTTCCTTAATTGCCTTCCTTGATTGCCTGCCTTAATTGCCTGCAGTAATTGCTTGCCTTTATTGCCTGCCTTAATTGCCTGCCTTAATTGCCTGCCTTAATTACCTGCCTTAATTGGCTGCCTAAATTGCATTCTTTAATTAGCTGCCTTAATTGCCATCCTTAATAGCTTGCCTTAATTGCCTGCCTTATTTGCCTGCCTTAATAGCCTGCCTTAATTGCATGCCTTAATTACCAGCCTTAATTGGCTGCCTGCCTTAATTGCCTGCCTTAATCGCTTGCCTTATTTGTCTTTTTTTACTACCTGCCTAAATAGCTTGTCTTAATTGCCTGCCTTAATTACCTGCCTTAATTGCCTTCCCTAAGTACCTGCGCTATTTGCCTACCCTAATAGCCTGCCTTCATTGCCAGCCTTAATTGCCTGCCTTAATTGTCTGCCTTAATTGACTGCCTTAATTGCCTTACGTAAATGCCTGCCTTAATTGCCTGCCTAATTGGCTGCCTTAATTGCATTCCTAAATTGGCTGCTTTAATTGCCATCCTTAATTGCTTGCCTTAATAGCGTGGCTTAATTGCCTGCCTTAATTGCATGCCTTAATTACCAGCCTAATTGGCTGTCTGCCTTAATTGCCTGTCTTAATTGGCTTTCAAAACTACCTGCCTTAATTTCCTGCCTTAATTAACTGCCTTAATTGGCTGCCTAAATTGCATTCTTTAATTAGCTGCCTTAATTGCCATCCTTAATAGCTTGCTTTAATTGCCTGCCTTAATTGCCTGCCTTAACTGCCTGCCTTAATCGCATGCCTTAATTACCAGCCTTAATTGGCTGCCTGCCTTAATTGCCTGCCTTAATCGCTTGCCTTATTTGTCTTTTTTTACTACCTGCCTAAATAGCTTGTCTTAATTGCCTGCCTTAATTACCTGCCTTAATTGCCTTCCCTAAGTACCTGCATTATTTGCCTACCCTAATAGCCTGCCTTCATTGCCAGCCTTAATTGCCTGCCTTAATTACCAGCCTTAATTGGCTGTCTGCCTTAATTGCCTGTCTTAATTGGCTTTCAAAACTACCTGCCTTAATTGCTTGCCTTAATTGCCTGCCTTAATTGACTGCCTTAACTGCCTTACGTAATTGCCTGCCTTAATTGCCTGCCTAATTGGCTGCCTTAATTGCATTCCTAAATTGGCTGCTTTAATTGCCATCCTTAATTGCTTGCCTTTATTGCCTGCCTTAATTGCCTGCCTTAATTAACTGCCTTAATTGGCTGCTTAAATTGCATTCTTTAATTAGCTGCCTTAATTGCCATCCTTAATAGCTTGCCTGATTGCCTGCCTTAATTGCATGCCTTAATTACCAGCCTTAATTGGCTGTCTGCCTTAATTGCCTGTCTTAATTGGCTTTCAAAACTACCTGCCTTAATTGCTTGCCTTAATTGCCTGCCTTAATTGCCTGCCTTAATTGCCTTCCCTAATTATCTGCATTATTTGCCTACCTTAATTGCCTGCCTTCATTGCCAGCCTTAATTGCCTACCTTAATTGTCTGCTTTTTTGACTGCCTTAATTGCCTGCCATTATTGCTTGCCTTAATTGCCTGTCTTAATTGCCTGCCTTAATTGGCTTTCTTTACTACATGCCTTAATTGCTTGCCTTAATTGCCTGCCTTAATTGCCTGCCTTAATTGCCTTCCCTTATTACCTGCATTATTTGCCTGCCTTAATTGCTTGCCTTAATTGGCTACATTAATTGCTTGCCTTAATTGTGTTCCTTGATTGCTTGCCCTAATTGCCTGCCTTAATTGACTGCCTTAATTGGCTGCCTTATTTGCATTCCTTAATTGGCTGCCTAAATTGCCATCCTTGATTGCTTGCCTAAATTGCCTGCCATAATTGCCTGAATTAATTGCATGCCTTAATTACCAGCCTTTATTGGCTGGCTGCCTTAATTGCCTGTCTTAATCGCCTGCCTTAATTGGCTTTCTTTACTACCTACCTTAATTGCTTGCCTTAATTGCCTGCCTTAATTGCCTTCCCTAATTACCTGCATTATTTGACTACCTTAATTTCCTGCCTTAATTGCCTGCCTTAATTGACTGCCTAATTGGCCGCCATTATTGAATTCCTTAATTGGCTGCCTTAATTGCCTTACGTAAATGCCTGCCTTAATTGCCTGCCTAATTGGCTGCCTTAATTGCATTCCTAAATTGGCTGCTTTAATTGCCATCCTTAATTGCTTGCCTTAATAGCGTGGCTTAATTGCCTGCCTTAATTGCATGCCTTAATTACTAGCCTAATTGGCTGTCTGCCTTAACTGCCTGTCTTAATTGGCTTTCAAATCTACCTGCCTTAATTTCCTGCCTTAATTAACTGCCTTAATTGGCTGCCTAAATTGCATTCTTTAATTAGCTGCCTTAATTGCCATCCTTAATAGCTTGCTTTAATTGCCTGCCTTAATTGCCTGCCTTAACTGCCTGCCTTAATCGCATGCCTTAATTACCAGCCTTAATTGGCTGCCTGCCTTAATTGCCTGCCTTAATCGCTTGCCTTATTTGTCTTTTTTTACTACCTGCCTAAATAGCTTGTCTTAATTGCCTGCCTTAATTACCTGCCTTAATTGCCTTCCCTAAGTACCTGCATTATTTGCCTACCCTAATAGCCTGCCTTCATTGCCAGCCTTAATTGCCTGCCTTAATTGTCTGCCTTAATTGACTGCCTTAACTGCCTTACGTAATTGCCTGCCTTAATTGCCTGCCTAATTGGCTGCCTTAATTGCATTCCTAAATTGGCTGCTTTAATTGCCATCCTTAATTGCTTGCCTTTATTGCCTGCCTTAATTGCCATCGTTAATTGCTTGCCTTAATTACCAGCTTTAATTTGCTGCCTTTCTAATTACCTGCCTTAATTGCCTGCCTTAATTGGCTTTCTTTACTACCTGCCTTAATTGCTTGCCTTAATTGCCTGTCTTAATTGCCTGCCTTAATTGGCTTTCTTAACTACCTGCCTTAATTGCTTGCCTTAATTGCCTGCCTTAATTGCCTGCCTTAATTGCTTTCCCTAATTACCTGCATTATTTGCCTACCTTAATTGCCTACCTTAATTGCCTACCTTCATTGCCAGCCTTAATTGCCTGCCTTAATTGTCTGATTAATTGCCTGCCATTATTGCCTGCCATAATTGCCTGCCTTAATTGCATGCCTTAATTACCAGCCTTAATTGGCTTCCTGCCTTAATTGGCTTTCTAAACTACCTGCCTTAATTGCCTGCCTTAATTGTCTGCCTTAATTGCCTGCCTTAATTGCCTGCCTTAATTGCCTGCCTTAATTGCCTGCTGTAATTGCTTGCCGTTATTGCCTGCCTTAATTGCCTGCATTAATTGCCTGCCTTAATTAACTGCCTTAATTGGCTGCTTAAATTGCATTCTTTAATTAGCTGCCTTAATTGCCATCCTTAATAGCTTGCCTTAATTGCCTGCCTTAATTGCATGCCTTAATTACTAGCCTTAATTGGCTGTCTGCCTTAATTGCCTGTCTTAATTGGCTTTCAAAACTACCTGCCTTAATTGCTTGCCTTAATTGCCTGCCTTAATTGCCTGCCTTAATTGCCTTCCCTAATTATCTGCATTATTTGCCTACCTTAATTGCCTGCCTTCATTGCCAGCCTTAATTGCCTGCCTTAATTGTCTGCTTTTTTGACTGCCTGAATTGCCTGCCATTATTGCCTGCCACAATTTCCTGCCTTAATTGCCTGCCCTAATTGCCTTTCTAGATTGCCTGCCTTAATTGGCTGCCTTAATTGCCATCCTTAATTGCTTGCCTTAATTGCCTGCCTTAATTGCCTGCCTTAATAGCCTGCCTTAATTGCATGCCTTAATTACCAGCCTTAATTGGCTGCCTGCCTTAATTGCCTGCCTTAATCGCCTGCATTAATTGGCTTTCTTTAATACCTGCCTTAATTGTTTGCCCTAATTGCCTGTCTAAATTCCCTGCCTTAATTGCAAACCTTAATTCGCTACCTTAAATGCCATCCTTAATAGCTTGCCTTAAATGCCTGCCTTAATAGCCTGCCTTAATTGCCTGCCTTAATTGCATTTCTTGATTGCCTGCCTTTAATGCCTGCCTTTGTTGCCTGCCTTTATTGCCTGCCTTAATTGCCTGCCTTATTTGTCTGCCTTAATTGCCTTCCCTAATTACCTGCATTATTTGCCTAACTTTATTGTCTGCCTACATTGCCAGCCTTAATTGCCTGCCTTAATCGTCTGCCTTTATTGCCTGCCTTAACTGCCTGCCTTAATTGCCTTTTTTTGATTGCCTTCCTTAATTGCCTTCCTTGTTTGCCTGCCTTAATTGCCTGCAGTAATTGCTTGCCTTTATTGCCTGCCTTAATTGCCTGCCTTAATTGCCTGCCTTAATTACCTGCCTTAATTGGCTGCCTAAATTGCATTCTTTAATTAGCTGCCTTAATTGCCATCCTTAATAGCTTGCCTTAATTGCCTGCCTTATTTGCCTGCCTTAATAGCCTGCCTTAATTGCATGCCTTAATTACCAGCCTTAATTGGCTGCCTGCCTTAATTGCCTGCCTTAATCGCTTGCCTTATTTGTCTTTTTTTACTACCTGCCTAAATAGCTTGTCTTAATTGCCTGCCTTAATTACCTGCCTTAATTGCCTTCCCTAAGTACCTGCGCTATTTGCCTACCCTAATAGCCTGCCTTCATTGCCAGCCTTAATTGCCTGCCTTAATTGTCTGCCTTAATTGACTGCCTTAATTGCCTTACGTAAATGCCTGCCTTAATTGCCTGCCTAATTGGCTGCCTTAATTGCATTCCTAAATTGGCTGCTTTAATTGCCATCCTTAATTGCTTGCCTTAATAGCGTGGCTTAATTGCCTGCCTTAATTGCATGCCTTAATTACCAGCCTAATTGGCTGTCTGCCTTAATTGCCTGTCTTAATTGGCTTTCAAAACTACCTGCCTTAATTTCCTGCCTTAATTAACTGCCTTAATTGGCTGCCTAAATTGCATTCTTTAATTAGCTGCCTTAATTGCCATCCTTAATAGCTTGCTTTAATTGCCTGCCTTAATTGCCTGCCTTAACTGCCTGCCTTAATCGCATGCCTTAATTACCAGCCTTAATTGGCTGCCTGCCTTAATTGCCTGCCTTAATCGCTTGCCTTATTTGTCTTTTTTTACTACCTGCCTAAATAGCTTGTCTTAATTGCCTGCCTTAATTACCTGCCTTAATTGCCTTCCCTAAGTACCTGCATTATTTGCCTACCCTAATAGCCTGCCTTCATTGCCAGCCTTAATTGCCTGCCTTAATTACCAGCCTTAATTGGCTGTCTGCCTTAATTGCCTGTCTTAATTGGCTTTCAAAACTACCTGCCTTAATTGCTTGCCTTAATTGCCTGCCTTAATTGACTGCCTTAACTGCCTTACGTAATTGCCTGCCTTAATTGCCTGCCTAATTGGCTGCCTTAATTGCATTCCTAAATTGGCTGCTTTAATTGCCATCCTTAATTGCTTGCCTTTATTGCCTGCCTTAATTGCCTGCCTTAATTAACTGCCTTAATTGGCTGCTTAAATTGCATTCTTTAATTAGCTGCCTTAATTGCCATCCTTAATAGCTTGCCTGATTGCCTGCCTTAATTGCATGCCTTAATTACCAGCCTTAATTGGCTGTCTGCCTTAATTGCCTGTCTTAATTGGCTTTCAAAACTACCTGCCTTAATTGCTTGCCTTAATTGCCTGCCTTAATTGCCTGCCTTAATTGCCTTCCCTAATTATCTGCATTATTTGCCTACCTTAATTGCCTGCCTTCATTGCCAGCCTTAATTGCCTACCTTAATTGTCTGCTTTTTTGACTGCCTTAATTGCCTGCCATTATTGCTTGCCTTAATTGCCTGTCTTAATTGCCTGCCTTAATTGGCTTTCTTTACTACATGCCTTAATTGCTTGCCTTAATTGCCTGCCTTAATTGCCTGCCTTAATTGCCTTCCCTTATTACCTGCATTATTTGCCTGCCTTAATTGCTTGCCTTAATTGGCTACATTAATTGCTTGCCTTAATTGTGTTCCTTGATTGCTTGCCCTAATTGCCTGCCTTAATTGACTGCCTTAATTGGCTGCCTTATTTGCATTCCTTAATTGGCTGCCTAAATTGCCATCCTTGATTGCTTGCCTAAATTGCCTGCCATAATTGCCTGAATTAATTGCATGCCTTAATTACCAGCCTTTATTGGCTGGCTGCCTTAATTGCCTGTCTTAATCGCCTGCCTTAATTGGCTTTCTTTACTACCTACCTTAATTGCTTGCCTTAATTGCCTGCCTTAATTGCCTTCCCTAATTACCTGCATTATTTGACTACCTTAATTGCCTGCCTTAATTGCCTGCCTTAATTGACTGCCTAATTGGCCGCCATTATTGAATTCCTTAATTGGCTGCCTTAATTGCCTTACGTAAATGCCTGCCTTAATTGCCTGCCTAATTGGCTGCCTTAATTGCATTCCTAAATTGGCTGCTTTAATTGCCATCCTTAATTGCTTGCCTTAATAGCGTGGCTTAATTGCCTGCCTTAATTGCATGCCTTAATTACTAGCCTAATTGGCTGTCTGCCTTAATTGCCTGTCTTAATTGGCTTTCAAATCTACCTGCCTTAATTTCCTGCCTTAATTAACTGCCTTAATTGGCTGCCTAAATTGCATTCTTTAATTAGCTGCCTTAATTGCCATCCTTAATAGCTTGCTTTAATTGCCTGCCTTAATTGCCTGCCTTAACTGCCTGCCTTAATCGCATGCCTTAATTACCAGCCTTAATTGGCTGCCTGCCTT
Source organism: Bacillus rossius redtenbacheri (assembly GCF_032445375.1). Lineage (NCBI taxonomy): Eukaryota > Metazoa > Arthropoda > Insecta > Phasmatodea > Bacillidae > Bacillus > Bacillus rossius. Next base: position 357,446 of record NW_026962459.1, on the reverse strand, counting down.
AATTGCCTGCCTTAATCGCTTGCCTTATTTGTCTTTTTTTACTACCTGCCTAAATAGCTTGTCTTAATTGCCTGCCTTAATTACCTGCCTTAATTGCCTTCCCTAAGTACCTGCATTATTTGCCTACCCTAATAGCCTGCCTTCATTGCCAGCCTTAATTGCCTGCCTTAATTGTCTGCCTTAATTGACTGCCTTAACTGCCTTACGTAATTGCCTGCCTTAATTGCCTGCCTAATTGGCTGCCTTAATTGCATTCCTAAATTGGCTGCTTTAATTGCCATCCTTAATTGCTTGCCTTTATTGCCTGCCTTAATTGCCATCGTTAATTGCTTGCCTTAATTACCAGCTTTAATTTGCTGCCTTTCTAATTACCTGCCTTAATTGCCTGCCTTAATTGGCTTTCTTTACTACCTGCCTTAATTGCTTGCCTTAATTGCCTGTCTTAATTGCCTGCCTTAATTGGCTTTCTTAACTACCTGCCTTAATTGCTTGCCTTAATTGCCTGCCTTAATTGCCTGCCTTAATTGCTTTCCCTAATTACCTGCATTATTTGCCTACCTTAATTGCCTACCTTCATTGCCAGCCTTAATTGCCTGCCTTAATTGTCTGATTAATTGCCTGCCATTATTGCCTGCCATAATTGCCTGCCTTAATTGCATGCCTTAATTACCAGCCTTAATTGGCTTCCTGCCTTAATTGGCTTTCTAAACTACCTGCCTTAATTGCTTGCCTTAATTGCCTGCCTTAATTGCCTGCCTTAATTGCCTTCCCTTATTACCTGAATTATTTGCCTTCCTTAATTGCTTGCCTTAATTGTCTACATAAATTGCTTGCCTTAATTGTGTTCCTTGATTGCCTGCCTTAATTGCCTGCAATAATTGCTTGGCTTTATTGCCTTCCTTAATTGCGTGTTTTAATTGCCTTCCCTAATTACCTGCATTATTGCCTGCCTTAATTGCCTTCCTTAATTGCATGCCTTAGTTACCAGCCTTAATTGTCTGCCTGCCTTAATTGCCTGCCTTAATGCCTGCCTTAATTGGCTTTCTTTCCTACCGGCCTTAATTGCTTGCCTTAATTGCCTGCCTTAATTGCCTGCCTTAATTGCCTGCCTTAATTGCCTGCCTTAATGGCCTGCCTTAATTGCCTACTCTAAATGCCTGCCTTAATTGTCTGCCATAATTGACTGCGTTAATTGCCTGCCATAATTGCCTGCTTTAATTGCCTGTCTTAATTGCCTGCCTTAATTGCATTTCTTGATTGCCTGCATTTATTGCCTGCCTTTATTGCCTGCCTTAATTGCCTGCCTTAATTGCCTGCCTTAAATGCATGCCTTATTTACCAGCCTGAATTGGCTGCCTGCCTTAATTGCCTGCCTTAATTGGCTTTCTTTACTACCTGCCTAAGTTGCTTGCCTTAATTGCCTGCCTTAATTGCCTGCCTTAATTGCCTGCCTTAATTGCCTGTTTTATTTGCTTGCCCTAATTGTCTGCCCTTATTGCCTGCCTTAATTGGCTTTCTATACTACCTGCCTTAATTGCTTGCCTTAATACCTGCCTTAATTGCTAGCCTTAATTTCCTGCCTTAATTGCCTGCCTTAATTGCCTTCCCTTATTACCTGCATTATTTGCCTGAATTAATTGCTTGCCTTAATTGGCTACATTAATTGCTTGCCTTAATTGTGTTACTTGATTGCCTGCCCTAATTGCCTGCCTTAATTGACTGATTTAATTGGCTGTTTTATTTGCATTCCTTAATTGGCTGCCTTAAATGCCATCCATGATTGCTTGCCATAATTGCCTGCCATAATTGCCTGAATTAATTGCCTGCCTTAATTGGATTTCTTTCCTACCTGCCTCAATTGCCTGCTTAAATTGCCAGCCTTATTTACCTGCCTTAATTACCAGTCTTAATTTCCTGCCTGCCTTAATTGCTTGCATTAATTGGCTACATTAATTGCTTGCCTTAATTGCCTTCCTTGATTGCCTGCCTTAATTGGCTTTCTTTATTACCTGCCTTAATTGCTTGCCTTAATTGCCTGCATTAATTGACTGCCTTAATTGTTGTTTATTTGTATTCCTTAATTGGCTGCTTTAATTGCCATCCATAATAGCTTGCCTTAATTGCCTGCCTTAATTGCCTGCCTTAATTGCCTGCATTAATTGCCTGCAGTAATTGCCTGCCTTAATTGCCTGCCTTAATTGCCTGCCTTTATTGCCTGCCTTCATTGCCTGCTTTAATTGCCTGTCTTTATTGCCTACATTAATTGCCAGCCTTAATTGCCTGCCTTAATTGTCTGCCTTAATTGCCTGCAGTAATTGCCTGCCTTAAGTGCCTGCCTTAATTGCCTGCCTTAATTGACTGCCTTAATTGTAGCCTTAATAGTATTCCTTAATTGGCTGCTTTAATTGCCATCCTTAATAGCTTGCCTTAATTTCGTGCCTTAATTGCCTTCCTTAATTACCTGCATTATTGCCTGCCTTAATTGCCTGCCTTAATTGCATGCCTTAGTTACCAGTCTTAATTGGCTGCCTGCCTTAATTGCCTGCCTTATTGCCTGCCTTAATTGGCTTTGTTTACTACCTGCCTTAATTGCTTGCCTTAATTGCCTGCTTTAATTGCCTGTCTTAATTGCCTGCCTCAATTGCCTGCCTAAATTGCCAGCCTTATTTACCTGCCTTAATGACCAGTATTAATTGCCTGCCTGCCTTAATTGCCTGCCTTAATTGGCTACATTAATTGCTTGCCTTAATTGCTTTCCTTAAATGCCTGCCTTACTTGCCTGCACTAATTGCCTGCCTTAATTGCCTTCCTTAATTGCCTTCCCTAATTACCTGTATTATTTGCCTGCCTTAATTGCCTGCCTTAATTGCCTGCCTTAATTGCCTGCCTTAATTGTCTGCCTTAATTGCCTGCCTTAATTGCCTGCCTTAATTGCCTGCCTTAATTGCCTGCCTTAATTGCCTGCCTTAATTGCCTGCCTTAATTGCCTGCCTTAATTGCATGCCATCATTGCCTGCTTTAATTGCCTGTCATAATTGCCTGTCATAATTGCCTGCCTCATTGCCTGCCTAAATTGCCAGCCTTATTTACCTGCCTTAATTGCCTGCCTTAATTGGCTACATTAATTGCTTGCCTTAATTGCCTTCCTTGATTGCCTGCCTTACTTGCCTGCACTAATTGCCTGCCTTAATTGCCTGCCTTAATTGCCTGCCTTAATTGCATGCTTTAGTTACCAGTGTTAATTGGCTGCCTGCCTTAATTGCCTGCCTTATTGCCTGCCTTAATTGGCTTTCTTTACTACCTGCCTTAATTGCTTGCCTTAATTGCCTGCTTTAATTGCCTGTCTTAATTGCCTGCCTCAATTGCCTGCCTAAATTGCCAGCCTTATTTACCTGCCTTAATTACCAGTATTAATTGCCTGCTTGCCTTAATTGCCTGCCTTAATTGGCTACATTGATTTCCTGTCTTTATTGCCTGCTTTAATTGCCTGTTTTAATTGCCTACCTTAATTGCCTTCCTTCATTGCCTGCCTTAATTGCCTGCCTTAATTGTCTGCCTTAATTGCCTGCCTTATTTGCCTGCCTTAATTGCCTGCCTTAATTGCCTGCCTAAATTGCCTGCCTTAATTGCATGCCATCATTGCCTGCTTTAATTGCGTGTCATAATTGCCTGCCTCATTGCCTGCCTAAATTGCCAGCCTTATTTACCTGCCTTAATTGCCTGCCTTAATTGGCTACATTAATTGCTTGCCTTAATTGCCTTCCTTGATTGCCTGCCTTACTTGCCTGCACTAATTGCCTGCCTTAATTGCCTGCCTTAATTGCCTTCCTTAATTGTTTTCCCTAATTACCTGCCTTAATTGCCTGCTTTAATTGCCTTCCTTAATTGCCTTCCCTAATTACCTGCATTATTTGCCTGCCTTAATTGCCTGCCCTAATTGCCTGCCTTAATTGCCTGCCTTAATTGCCTGCCTTATTTGCCTGCCTTAATTGTCTGCCCTTATTGCCTGCCTGAATTGGCTTTTATTACTACCTGCCTTAATTGCTTGCCTTAATACCTGCCTTAATTGCTTGCCTTAATTGCCTGCCTTAATTGCCTGCCTTAATTGCCTTCCCTTATTACCTGCAATATTATCCTGCATTAATTGCTTGCCTTAATTGGCTACATTAAATGCTTGCCTTAATTGTGTTCCTTGTATGCCTGCCCTAATAGCCTGTCTTAATTGACTGCCTTAATTGGCTCCCTTATTTGCTTTCCTTAATTGGCTGCCTTAATTTCCATCCTTGATTGCTTGCCTTAATTGCCTGCCATAATTGCCTGAATTAATTGCATGCCTTAATTACCAGCCTTAATTGGCTGCCTGTTTTAATTGCCTGCCTTAATTGGCTTTCTTTACTACCTGCCTTAATTGCTTGCCTTAATTGCCTGTCTTATTGCCTGCCTTAATTGGCTTTCTTACTACCTGCCTTAATTGCTTGCATTAAGGCCTGCCTTAATTGCCTGCCTTATTGCCTTCCATTATTACCTGCATTATTTGCCTGCCTTTATTGCTTGCCTTAATTGGTTACATTAATTGCTTGCCTTAATTGTGTTCCTTAATGGCCTGACTTAATTGCCTGTATTTATTGCTTGGCTTTATTGCCTTCCTTAATTGCGTGCCTTAATTGCCTTCCCTAATTACCTGCATTAATTGCCTGCCTCAATTGCTTGCTTTAATTGCATGCTTTAATTACCAGACTTATTGGCTGCCTGCATTAATGGCCTGCCTTATTGCATGCCTTAATTGGCTGTCTTTACTACCTGCCTTAATTGCTTGCCTTAATTGCCTGCCTTAATTGCCTGCCTTAAATGCCTGCCTTAATTGTCTGCCTTTATTGACTGCCTTAATTGCATTTTTTGATTGCCTGAGTTTATTGCCTGCCCTAATTGCCTGCCTTATTGCCTGCCTTCATTGGCTGTCTTTACTACCTGCCTTAATTGCTTGCCTTAATTGTCTGCCTTAATTGACTGCTTTAATTGCCTGCCTTAATTGCCTGCCTTAATTGCCTTCCTTTATTGGCTTTCTTTACTACCTGCCTAAATTGCTTGCCTTAATTGCCTGCCTTAATTGCTTGCCTTAATTGCCTTCCCTTATTACCTGAATTATTTGCCTTCCTTATTGCCTGCCTTAATTGGCTGTCTTTACTACCTGCCTTAATTGCTTGCCTTAATTGCCTGCCTTAATTGCCTGCCTTAAATGCCTGCCTTAATTGTCTGCCTTTATTGACTGCCTTAATTGCATTTTTTGATTGCCTGAGTTTATTGCCTGCCTTAATTGCCTGCCTTATTGCCTGCCTTAATTGGCTGTCTTTACTACCTGCCTTAATTGCTTGCCTTAATTGTCTGCCTTAATTGACTGCTTTAATAGCCTGCCTTAATTGCCTGCCTTAATTGCCTGCCTTTATTGACTTTCTTTACTACCTGCCTTAGTTGCTTACCTTTATTGCCTGCCTTAATTGACTGCCTTAATTGCCTGCATTTATTGCCTGCCTTAATTGCCTGCCTTATTTGCCTGCCTTAATTGCCTGCCCTTATTGCCTGCCTTAATTGGCTTTCTTTACTAACTGCCTTAATTGCTTGCCTTAATTGCCTGTCTTAATTGCCTGCCTTAATTGGCTTTCTTAACTACCTGCCTTAATTGCTTGCCTTAATTGCCTGCCTTAATTGCCTGCCTTAATTGCGTTCCCTTATTACCTGCATTATTTGCCTGCCTTAATTGCTTGCCTTATTGGCTACATTAATTGCTTGCCTTAATTGTGTTCCTTGATTGCCTGCCCTATTTGCCTGTCTTAATTGACTGCCTTTATTAGCTCCCTTATTTGCATTCCTTAATTGGCTGCCTTAATTGCCATCCTTGATTGCTTGCATTAATTGCCTGCCACAATTGCCTAAATTAATTGCATGCCTTAATTACCAGCCTTAATTGGCTGCCTGCCTTAATTGCCTGCCTTAATCGCCTGCCTTAATTGGCTTTCTTTACTACCTACCTTAATTGCTTGCCTTAATTGCCTGCCTTAATTGCCTGCCTTAACTGCCTTCTCTAATTACCTGCATTAATTGACTACCTTAATTGCCTGCCTTAATTGCCTGCTTTAATTGCCTTCCTTAATTGACTGCCTTAATTGGCCGCCTTTATTGAATTCCATAATTGGCTGCTTTAATTGCCATTGTTAATTGCTTGCCTTAATTACCAGCTTTAATTTTCTGCCTGCCTTAATTGCATGCCTTAATTGCCTGCCTTAATTTGATTTCTTTACTACCTGCCTTAACTGCTTGCCTTAATTGCCTGGCTTAATTGCCTGCCTTAATTGCATGCCTAAATTACCAGCCTTAATTGGTTTCCAGCCTTAATTGCCTGTCTTAATTGGCTTTCTAAACTACCTGCCTTAATTACTTGCCTTAATTGCCTGCCTTTATTGCCTGCCTTAATTGCCTTCCCTAATTACCTTTATAATTTGCCTGTCTTCATTGCCTGCCTTCATTGCCAGCCTTAATTGCCTGCCATTAATGCCTGCCATAATTGCCTGCCTTAATTGCATGCTTTAATTACCAGCCTTATTTGGCTGCCTGCCTTAATTGCCTGCCTTAATTGCCTGCCTTAATTGGCTGTCTTTACTACCTGCCTTAATTGTTTGCCTTAATTGCCTGCCCTAATTGCCTGCCTTAATTGCCTGCCTTAATTGCCTGCCTTAATTTCCTGCCATTATTGCCTGCCTTAATTGCCTGCCTTAATTGCATGCCTTATTTCCAGCCCTAATTGCCTGCCTGCCTTAATTGCCTGCCTTAATTGCATGCCTTTATTGGCTTTTTTTACTACCTGCCTTAATTGCTTGCCATAATTGCCTGCCTTAATTGCCTGCCTTAATTGCCTGCCTTAATTGCCTGCCTTATTTGCCTGCCTTAATTGCCTGCCTTAATTTCCTGCCTAAATTGCCTGCCTTAATTGCTTGCCTTCATTGCCTACTTTACTTGCCTTCTTTAATTGCCTGCCTTAATTGCCTGCTTAAATTACCAGCCTTATTTGCCTGCCTTAATTACCTGTCTTAATTGCCTGCCTGCCTTAATTGTCTGCCTTAATTGCCTGCCTTAATTGGCTACATTAATTGCTTGCCTTAATTGCCTTTCTTGATTGCCTGCCTTATTTGCCTGCATTAATTGCCTGCCTTAATTGCCTGCCTTAATTGCCTGCCTTAATTGACTGCCTTAAATGGCTGCCTTATTTGCATTCCTTAATTGGCTGCCTTAATTGCCATCCTTGATTGCTTGCCTTAATTGCCTGCCATAATTGCCTGAATTAATTTCATGCCTTAATTACCAGCTTTAATTTGCTTCCTGCCTTAATTGACTGCCTTAATTGCCTGCCTTAATTAGATTTCTTTACTACCTGCCTTAATTGCTTGCCTTAATTGCCTGCGTTTATTGCCTGCCTTTATTGCCTGCCTTAATTGCCTGCCTTAATTACCTGCCTTAAATGCATGCCTTATTTACCAGCCTTAATTTGCTGCCTGCCTTAATTGCCTGCCTTAATTGGCTTTCTTTACTACCTGCCTAAGTTGCTTGCCTAAATTGCCTGCCTTAATTGCCTGCCTTAATTGCCTGCCTTAATTGCCTGCCTTAATTGCCTGCATTATTTGCCTGCCTTAATTGTCTGCCCTTATTGCCTGCCTTAATTGGCTTTCTTTATTACCTGCATTATTTGCCTGAATTAATTGCTTGCCTTAATTGGCTACATTAATTGCTTGCCTTAATTGTGTTACTTGATTGCCTGCCCTAATTGCCTGCCTTAATTGACTGATTGAATTGGCTGTTTTATTTGCATTCCTTAATTGGCTGCCTTAATTGCCATCCATGATTGCTTGCCATAATTGCCTGCCATAATTGCCTGAATTAATTGCCTGCCTTTATTGGATTTCTTTCCTACCTGCCTCAATTGCCTGCTTAAATTGTTAGCCTTATTTACCTGCCTTAATTACCAGTCTTAATTGCCTGCCTGCCTTAATTGCTTGCATTAATTGGCTACATTAATTGCTTGCCTTAATTGCCTTCCTTGATTGCCTGCCTTAATTGGCTTTCTTTATTACCTGCCTTAATTGCTTGCCTTAATTGCCTGCCTTAATTGACTGCCTTAATTGTTGCCTTAATAGTATTCCTTAATTGGCTGCTTTAATTGCCATCCTTAATAGCTTGCCTTAATTGCCTGCCTTAATTGCCTGCCTTAATTGCCTGCAGTAATTGCCTGCCTTAATTGCCTGCAGTAATTGCCTGCCTTAATTGCCTGCCTTAATTGCCTGCTTTATTGCCTGCCTTCATTGCCTGCTTTAATTGCCTGTCTTAATTGCCTACCTTAATTGCCAGCCTTAATTGACTGCCTTTATTGTCTGCCTTAATTGCCTGCAGTAATTGCCTGCCTTAATTGCCTGCCTTAATTGCCTGCCTTAATTGACTGCCTTAATTGTTGCCTTAATAGTATTCCTTAATTGGCTGCTTTAATTGCCATCCTTAATAGCTTGCCTTAATTGCGTGCCTTAATTGCCTTCCTTAATTACCTGCATTATTGCCTGCCTTAATTGCCTGCCTTAATTGCATGCCTTAGTTACCAGTCTTAATTGGCTGCCTGCCTTAATTGCCTGCCTTATTGCCTGCCTTAATTGGCTTTCTTTACTACCTGCCTTAATTGCTTGCCTTAATTGCCTGCTTTAATTGTCTGTCTTAATTGCCTGCCTCAATTGCCTGCCTAAATTGCCAGCCTTATTTACCTTCCTTAATTACCAGTATTAATTGCCTGCCTGCCTTATTGCCTGCCTTAATTGGCTACATTAATTGCTTGCCTTAATTGCCTTCCTTGATTGCCTGCCTTACTTGCCTGCACTAATTGCCTGCCTTAATTGCCTTCCTTAATTGCCTTCCCTAATTACCTGCATTATTTGCCTGCCTTAATTGCCTGCCTTAATTGCCTGCCTTAATTGCCTGCCTTAATTGCCTGCAGTAATTGGTTGCCTAAATTGCCTGCCTTAATTGCCTGCCTTTATTGATTGCCTGTCTTTATTGCCTGCTTTAATTGCCTGTTTTAATTGCCTACCTTAATTGCCTTCCTTCATTGCCTGCCTTAATTGCCTGCCTTAATTGTCTGCCTTAATTGCCTGCCTTAATTGCCTGCCTTAATTGCCTGCCTTAATTGCCTGCCTTAATTGCCTGCCTTTATTGCATGCCATCATTGCCTGCTTTAATTGCCTGTCATAATTGCCTGCCTCATTGCCTGCCTAAATTGCCAGCCTTATTTACCTGCCTTAATTGCCTGCCTTAATTGGCTACATTAATTGCTTGCCTTAATTGCCTTCCTTGATTGCCTGCCTTACTTGCCTGCACTAATTGCCTGCCTTAATTGCCTGCCTTAATTGCCTTCCTTAATTGTTTTCCCTTAGTACCTGCCTTAATTGCCTGCCTTAATTGCCAGCATTATTTGCCTGCCTTAATTGTCTGCCCTTATTGCCTGCCTAAATTGGCTTTCTTTACTACCTGCCTTAATTGCTTGCCTTAATACCTGCCTTAATTGCTTGCCTTAATTGCCTGCCTTAATTGCCTGCCTTAATTGCCTTCCCTTATTACCTGCATTATTTGCCTGCATTAATTGCTTGCCTTATTTGGCTACATTAAATGCTTGCCTTAATTGTGTTACTTGATTGCCTGCCCTAATTGCCTGCCTTTATTGACTTATTTAATTGGCTGTTTTATTTGCATTCCTTAATTGGCTGCCTTAATTTCCATACATGATTGCTTGACATAATGGCCTGCCATAATTGCCTGAATTAATTGCCTGCCTTAATTGGTTTTCTTTCCTACCTGCCTCAATTGCCTGCTTAAATTGCCAGCCTTATTTACCTGCCTTAATTACCAGTCTTAATTGCCTGCCTGCCTTAATTGCTTGGATTAATTGGCTACATTAATTGCTTGCTTAATTCCCTTCCTTGATTGCCTGCCTTAATTGGCTTTCTTTATTACCTGCCTTAATTGCTTGCATTAATTGCCTGCCTTAATTGATTGCCTTAATTGTTGCCTTAATTGTATTCCTTAATTGGCTGCTTTAATTGCCATCCTTAATAGCTTGCCTTAATTGCCTGCCTTAATTGCTGCCTTAATTGCCTGCCTTAATTGCCTGCAGTAATTGCCTGCCTTAAAGCCTGCCTTAATTGCCTGCCTTTATTGCCTGCCTTTATTGCCTGCTTTAATTGCCTGTCTTAATTGCCTACCTTAATTGCCAGCCTTAATTGCCTGCCTTAATTGTCTGCCTTAATTGCCTGCAGTAATTGCCTGCCTTAATTGCCTGCCTTAATTGCCTGCCTCAATTGACTGCCTTAATTGTTGCCTTAATTGTATTCCTTAATTGGCTGCTTTAATTGCCATCCTTAATAGCTTGCCTTAATTGCATGCCTTAATTGCCTTCCTTAATTACCTGCATTATTGCCTGCCTTAATTGCCTGCCTTAATTGCATGCCTTAGTTACCAGTCTTAATTGGCTGCCTGCCTTAATTGCCTGCCTTATTGCCTGCCCCAATTGGCTTTTTTTACTACTTGTATTAATTGCTTGCCTTAATTGCCTGCCTTAATTGCCTGTCTTATTTGCCTGCCTCAATTGCCTGCCTAAATTGCCAGCCTTATTTACCTGCCATAATTACCAGTCTTAATTGCTTGCCTGCCTTAATTGCCTGCCTTAATTGGCTACATTAATTGCTTGCCTTAATTGCCTTCCTTGATTGCCTGCCTTACTTGCCTGCACTAATTGCCTGCCTTAATTGCCTTCCTTAATTGCCTTCCTTAATTACCTGCATTATTTGCCTGCCTTAATTGCCTGCCTTAATTGCCTGCAGTAATTGCCTGCCTTAATTTCCTGGCTTAATTGCCTGCCTTTATTGATTGCCTGTCTTTATTGCCTGCTTTTATTGCCTGTTTTAATTGCCTACCTTAATTGCCTTCTTTCATTAGCTGCCTTAATTGCCTGCCTTAATTGTCTGCCTTAATTGCCTGCCTTAATTGCCTGCCTTAATTGCTGGCCTTAATTGCCTGCCTTAATTGCCTGCCTTAATTGCCTGCCTTAATTGCCTGCCTTTATTGCCTGCCTTCATTGCCTGCTTTAATTGCCTGTCTTAATTGCCTACCTTAATTGCCAGCTTTAATTGCCTGCCTTAATTGTCTGCCTTAATTGCCTGCAGTAATTGCCTGCCTTAATTGCCTGCCTTAATTGCCTGCCTTAATTGACTGCCTTAATTTTTGCCTTAATAGTATTCCTTAATTGGCTGCTTTAATTGCCATCCTTAATAGCTTGCCTTAATTGCGTGCCTTAATTGCCTTCCTTAATTACCTGCATTATTGCCTGTCTTAATTGCCTGCCTTAATTGCATGCCTTAGTTACCAGTCTTAATTGGCTGCCTGCTTTAATTGCCTGCCTTATTGCCTGCCTTAATTGGCTTTCTTTACTACCTGCCTTAATTGCTTGCCTTAATTGCCTGCCTTAATTGCCTGTCTTAATTGCCTGCCTCAATTGCCTGCCTAAATTGCTAGCTTTATTTACCTGCCTTAATTGCCTGCCTTTATTGATTGCCTGTCTTTATTGCCTGCTTTAATTGCCTGTTTTAATTGCCTGCCTTAATTGGCTACATTAATTGCTTGCCTTAATTGCCTTCCTTGATTGCCTGCCTTACTTGCCTGCACTAATTGCCTGCCTTAATTGCCTTCCTTAATTGCCTTCCCTAATTACCTGCATTATTTGCCTGCCTTAATTGCCTGCCTTAATTGACTGCCTTAATTGCCTGCCTTAATTGCCTGCCTTAATTGTCTGCCTTAATTGCCTGCCTTAATTCCCTGCCTTAATTGTCTGCCCTTATTGCCTGCCTGAATTGGCTTTCTTTACTACCTGCCTTAATTGCTTGCCTTAATACCTGCCTTAATTGCTTGCCTTAATTGCCTGCCTTAATTGCCTGCCTTAATTGCCTTCCCTTATTACCTGCATTATTATCCAGCATTAATTGTTTGCCTTAATTGGCTACATTAAATGCTTGCCTTAATTGTGTTCCTTGATTGCCTGCCTTAATTGACTGCCTTAATTGGCTGCCTTATTTGCATTCCTTAATTGGCTGCCTTAATTGCCATCCATGATTGCTTGCCTTAATTGCCTGCCATAATTGCCTCAATTAATTGCATGCCTTAATTACCAGCCTTAATTGGCTGCCTGCCTTAATTGCCTGCTTTAATCGCCTGCCTTAATTAACTTTCTTTACTACCTACCTTAATTGCTTGCATAATTACCTGCCTTTAATTGCCTGCCTTAATTGCCTTCCCTAATTAACTGCATTGTTTGACTACCTTAATTGCCTGCCTTAATTGCCTGCCTTAATTGACTGCCCTAATTGGCCGCCTTTATTGAATTCCTTAATTGGCTGCCTTAATTGCCATCGTTAATTGCTTGCCTTTATAACCAGCTTTAATTTGCTGCCTGCCTTAATTGCCTGCCTTAATTGGATTTCTTTCCTACCTGCCTCAATTGCCTGCCTTAATTGGCAGCCTTATTTACCTGCCTTATTTACCAGTCTTAATTGCCTGCCTGCCTTAATTGCTTGCATTAATTGGCTACATTAATTGCTTGCCTTAATTGCCTTCCTTGATTGCCTGCCTTATTTGGCTTTCTTTATTACCTGCCATAATTGCTTGCCCTTATTGCCGGCCTTAATTGACTGCCTTAATGGCTGCCTTAATAGTATTCCTTAATTTGCTGCTTTAATTGCCATCCTTAATAGCTTGCCTTAATTGCCTGCCTTAATTGCCTGCCTTCATTGCCTGCTTTAATTGCCTGTCTTAATTGCCTGCCTCAATTGCCTGCCTAAATTACCAGCCTTATTTACCTGCCTTAATTACCAGTCTTAATTGCCCGCCTGCCTTAATTGCCTGCCTTAATTGGCTACATTAATTGCTTGCCTTAATTGCCTTCCTTGATTGCCTGCCTTATTTGCCTGCACTAATTGCCTGCCTTAATTGCCTGCCTTAATTTTTTTCCTTAATTGCCTTCCCTAATTACCTGCATTTTTTGCCTGCCTTAATTGCCTGCCTTAATTGCCTGCCTTAATTGCATTTCTTGATTGCCTGCCTTTAATGCCTGCCTTAGTTGCCTGCCTTTATTGCCTGCCTTAATTGCCTGCCTTAATTGTCTGCCTTAATTGCCTTCCCTAATTACCTGCATTATTTGCCTAACTTTATTGTCTGCCTACATTGCCAGCCTTAATTGCCAGCCTTAATTGTCTGCCTTAATTGCCTGCCTTAACTGCCTGCCTTAATTGCCTTTTTTTGATTGCCTTCCTTAATTGCCTTCCTTGATTGCCTGCCTTAATTGCCTGCAGTAATTGCTTGCCTTTATTGCCTGCCTTAATTGCCTGCCTTAATTGCCTGCCTTAATTACCTGCCTTAATTGGCTGCCTAAATTGCATTCTTTAATTAGCTGCCTTAATTGCCATCCTTAATAGCTTGCCTTAATTGCCTGCCTTAATTGCCTGCCTTAATTGCCTGCCTTAATCGCTTGCCTTATTTGTCTTTTTTTACTACCTGCCTAAATAGCTTGTCTTAATTGCCTGCCTTAATTACCTGCCTTAATTGCCTTCCCTAAGTACCTGCATTATTTGCCTACCCTAATAGCCTGCCTTCATTGCCAGCCTTAATTGCCTGCCTTAATAGCGTGGCTTAATTGCCTGCCTTAATTGCATGCCTTAATTACTAGCCTAATTGGCTGTCTGCCTTAATTGCCTGTATTAATTGGCTTTCAAAACTACCTGCCTTAATTTCCTGCCTTAATTAACTGCCTTAATTGGCTGCCTAAATTGCATTCTTTAATTAGCTGCCTTAATTGCCATCCTTAATAGCTTGCTTTAATTGCCTGCCTTAATTGCCTGCCTTAACTGCCTGCCTTAATCGCATGCCTTAATTACCAGCCTTAATTGGCTGCCTGCCTTAATTGCCTGCCTTAATCGCTTGCCTTATTTGTCTTTTTTTACTACCTGCCTAAATAGCTTGTCTTAATTGCCTGCCTTAATTACCTGCCTTAATTGCCTTCCCTAAGTACCTGCATTATTTGCCTACCATAATAGCCTGCCTTCATTGCCAGCCTTAATTGCCTGCCTTAATTGTCTGCCTTAATTGACTGCCTTAACTGCCTTACATAATTGCCTGCCTTAATTGCCTGCCTAATTGGCTGCCTTAATTGCATTCCTAAATTGGCTGCTTTAATTGCCATTTTTAATTGCTTGCCTTTATTGCCTGCCTTACTTGCCTGCCTTAATTGCATGCCTTAATTACCAGCCTTAATTGGCTGCCTGTTTTAATTGCCTGCCTTAATTGGCTTTCTTTACTACCTGCCTTAATTGCTTGCCTTAATTGCCTGTCTTATTGCCTGCCTTAATTGGCTTTCTTACTACCTGCCTTAATTGCTTGCATTAAGGCCTGCCTTAATTGCCTGCCTTATTGCCTTCCATTATTACCTGCATTATTTGCCTGCCTTTATTGCTTGCCTTAATTGGCTACATTAATTGCTTGCCTTAATTGTGTTCCTTAATGGCCTGACTTAATTGCCTGTATTTATTGCTTGGCTTTATTGCCTTCCTTAATTGCGTGCCTTAATTGCCTTCCCTAATTACCTGCATTAATTGCCTGCCTCAATTGCTTGCTTTAATTGCATGCTTTAATTACCAGACTTATTGGCTGCCTGCCTTAATGGCCTGCCTTATTGCCTGCCTTAATTGGCTGTCTTTACTATCTGCCTTAATTGCTTGCCTTAATTGCCTGCCTTAATTGCCTGCCTTAAATGCCTGCCTTAATTGTCTGCCTTTATTGACTGCCTTAATTGCATTTTTTGATTGCCTGAGTTTATTGCCTGCCCTAATTGCCTGCCTTATTGCCTGCCTTAATTGGCTGTCTTTACTACCTGCCTTAATTGCTTGCCTTAATTGTCTGCCTTAATTGACTGCTTTAATTGCCTGCCTTAATTGCCTGCCTTAATTGCCTTCCTTTATTGGCTTTCTTTACTACCTGCCTAAATTGCTTGCCTTAATTGCCTGCCTTAATTGCTTGCCTTAATTGCCTTCCCTTATTACCTGAATTATTTGCCTTCCTTATTGCCTGCCTTAATTGGCTGTCTTTACTACCTGCCTTAATTGCTTGCCTTAATTGCCTGCCTTAATTGCCTGCCTTAAATGCCTGCCTTAATTGTCTGCCTTTATTGACTGCCTTAATTGCATTTTTTGATTGCCTGAGTTTATTGCCTGCCTTAATTGCCTGCCTTATTGCCTGCCTTAATTGGCTGTTTTTACTACCTGCCTTAATTGCTTGCCTTAATTGTCTGCCTTAATTGACTGCTTTAATAGCCTGCCTTAATTGCCTGCCTTAATTGCCTGCCTTTATTGACTTTCTTTACTACCTGCCTTAGTTGCTTACCTTTATTGCCTGCCTTAATTGACTGCCTTAATTGCCTGCATTTATTGCCTGCCTTAATTGCCTGCCCTTATTGCCTGCCTTAATTGGCTTTCTTTACTAACTGCCTTAATTGCTTGCCTTAATTGCCTGTCTTAATTGCCTGCCTTAATTGGCTTTCTTAACTACCTGCCTTAATTGCTTGCCTTAATTGCCTGCCTTAATTGCCTGCCTTAATTGCGTTCCCTTATTACCTGCATTATTTGCCTGCCTTAATTGCTTGCCTTATTGGCTACATTAATTGCTTGCCTTAATTGTGTTCCTTGATTGCCTGCCCTATTTGCCTGTCTTAATTGACTGCCTTTATTAGCTCCCTTATTTGCATTCCTTAATTGGCTGCCTTAATTGCCATCCTTGATTGCTTGCATTAATTGCCTGCCACAATTGCCTAAATTAATTGCATGCCTTAATTACCAGCCTTAATTGGCTGCCTGCCTTAATTGCCTGCCTTAATCGCCTGCCTTAATTGGCTTTCTTTACTACCTACCTTAATTGCTTTCCTTAATTGCCTGCCTTAATTGCCTGCCTTAATTGCCTTCTCTAATTACCTGCATTAATTGACTACCTTAATTGCCTGCCTTAATTGCCTGCTTTAATTGCCTTCCTTAATTGACTGCCTTAATTGGCCGCCTTTATTGAATTCCATAATTGGCTGCTTTAATTGCCATTGTTAATTGCTTGCCTTAATTACCAGCTTTAATTTTCTGCCTGCCTTAATTGCATGCCTTAATTGCCTGCCTTAATTTGATTTCTTTACGACCTGCCTTAACTGCTTGCCTTAATTGCCTGGCTTAATTGCCTGCCTTAATTGCATGCCTAAATTACCAGCCTTAATTGGTTTCCAGCCTTAATTGCCTGTCTTAATTGGCTTTCTAAACTACCTGCCTTAATTACTTGCCTTAATTGCCTGCCTTTATTGCCTGCCTTAATTGCCTTCCCTAATTACCTTTATAATTTGCCTGTCTTCATTGCCTGCCTTCATTGCCAGCCTTAATTGCCTGCCATTATTGCCTGCCATAATTGCCTGCCTTAATTGCATGCTTTAATTACCAGCCTTATTTGGCTGCCTGCCTTAATTGCCTGCCTTAATTGCCTGCCTTAATTGGCTTTCTTTACTACCTGCCTTAATTGTTTGCCTTAATTGCCTGCCCTAATTGCCTGCCTTAATTGCCTGCCTTAATTTCCTGCCATTATTGCCTGCCTTAATTGCGTGCCTTAATTGCATGCCTTATTTCCAGCCCTAATTGGCTGCCTGCCTTAATTGCCTGCCTTAATTGCATGCCTTTATTGGCTTTTTTTACTACCTGCCTTAATTGCTTGCCATAATTGCCTGCCTTAATTGCCTGCCTTAATTGCCTGCCTTAATTGCCTGCCTTAATTGCCTGCCTTATTTGCCTGCCTTAATTGCCTGCCTTAACTGCCTGCCTAAATTGCCTGCCTTAATTGCTTGCCTTCATTGCCTGCTTTAATTGCCTTCTTTAATTGCCTGCCTTAATTGCCTGCTTAAATTACCAGCCTTATTTGCCTGCCTTAATTACCTGTCTTAATTGCCTGCCTGCCTTAATTGTCTGCCTTAATTGCCTGCCTTAATTGGCTACATTAATTGCTTGCCTTAATTGCCTTCCTTGATTGCCTGCCTTATTTGCCTGCATTAATTGCCTGCCTTAATTGCCTGCCTTAATTGCCTGCCTTAATTGACTGCCTTAAATGGCTGCCTTATTTGCATTCCTTAATTGGCTGCCTTAATTGCCATCCTTGATTGCTTGCCTTAATTGCCTGCCATAATTGCCTGAATTAATTTCCTGCCTTAATTGCCTGCATTATTTGCCTGCCTTAATTGTCTGCCCTTATTGCCTGCCTTAATTGGCTTTCTTTACTACCTGCCTTAATTGCTTGCCTTAATTGACTGATTTAATTGGCTGTTTTATTTGCATTCCTTAATTGGCTGCCTTAATTGCCATTCATGATTGCTTGCCATAATTGCCTGCCATAATTGCCTGAATTAATTGCCTGCCTTTATTGGATTTCTTTCCTACCTGCCTCAATTGCCTGCTTAAATTGTTAGCCTTATTTACCTGCCTTAATTACCAGTCTTAATTGCCTGCCTGCCTTAATTGCTTGCATTAATTGGCTACATTAATTGCTTGCCTTAATTGCCTTCCTTGATTGCCTGCCTTAATTGGCTTTCTTTATTACCTGCCTTAATTGCTTGCCTTAATTGCCTGCCTTAATTGACTGCCTTAATTGTTGCCTTAATAGTATTCTTTAATTGGCTGCTTTAATTGCCATCCTTAATAGCTTGCCTTAATTGCCTGCCTTAATTGCCTGCCTTAATTGCCTACAGTAATTGCCTGCCTTAATTGCCTGCCTTAATTGCCTGCCTTTATTGCCTGCCTTCATTGCCTGCTTTAATTGCCTGTCTTAATTGCCTACCTTAATTGCCAGCCTTAATTGCCTGCCTTAATTGTCTGCCTTAATTGCCTGCAGTAATTGCCTGCCTTAATTGCCTGCCTTTATTGCCTGCCTTAATTGACTGCCTTAATTGTTGCCTTAATAGTATTCCTTAATTGGCTGCTTTAATTGCCATCCTTAATAGCTTACCTTAATTCCGTGCCTTAATTGCCTTCCTTAATTACCTGCATTATTGCCTGCCTTAATTGCCTGCCTTAATTGCATGCCTTAGTTACCAGTCTTAATTGGCTGCCTGCCTTAATTGCCTGCCTTATTGCCTGCCTTAATTGGCTTTCTTTACTACCTGCCTTAATTGCTTGCCTTAATTGCCTGCTTTAATTGTCTGTCTTAATTGCCTGCCTCAATTGCCTGCCTAAATTGCCAGCCTTATTTACCTGCCTTAATTACCAGTATTAATTGCCTGCCTGCCTTATTGCCTGCCTTAATTGGCTACATTAATTGCTTGCCTTAATTGCCTTCCTTGATTGCCTGCCTTACTTGCCTGCACTAATTGCCTGCCTTAATAACCTTCCTTAATTGCCTTCCCAAATTACCTGCATTATTTGCCTGCCTTAATTGCCTGCCTTAATTGCCTGCCTTAATTGCCTGCCTTAATTGCCTGCAGTAATTGGTTGCCTAAATTGCCTGCCTTAATTGCCTGCCTTTATTGATTGCCTGTCTTTATTGCCTGCTTTAATTGCCTGTTTTAATTGCCTACCTTAATTGCCTTCCTTCATTGCCTGCCTTAATTGCCTGCCTTAATTGTCTGCCTTAATTGCCTGCCTTAATTGCCTGCCTTAATTGCCTGCCTTAATTGCCTGCCTTAATTGCCTGCCTTTATTGCATGCCATCATTGCCTGCCTTAATTGCCTGTCATAATTGCCAGCCTCATTGCCTGCCTAAATTGCCAGCCTTATTTACCTGCCTTAATTGCCTGCCTTAATTGGCTACATTAATTGCTTGCCTTAATTGCCTTCCTTGATTGCCTGCCTTACTTGCCTGCACTAATTGCCTGCCTTAATTGCCTGCCTTAATTGCCTTCCTTAATTGTTTTCCCTTAGTACCTGCCTTAATTGCCTGCCTTAATTGCCAGCATTATTTGCCTGCCTTAATTGTCTGCCCTTATTGCCTGCCTAAATTGGCTTTCTTTAATACCTGCCTTAATTGCTTGCCTTAATACCTGCCTTAATTGCTTGCCTTAATTGCATGCCTTAATTGCCTGCCTTAATTGCCTTCCCTTATTACCTGCATTATTTGCCTGCATTAATTGCTTGCCTTATTTGGCTACATTAAATGCTTGCCTTAATTGTGTTACTTGATTGCCTGCCCTAATTGCCTGCCTTTATTGACTTATTTAATTGGCTGTTTTATTTGCATTCCTTAATTGGCTGCCTTAATTGCCATCCATGATTGCTTGACATAATGGCCTGCCATAATTGCCTGAATTAATTGCCTGCCTTAATTGGTTTTCTTTCCTACCTGCCTCAATTGCCTGCTTAAATTGCCAGCCTTATTTACCTGCCTTAATTACCAGTCTTAATTGCCTGCCTGCCTTAATTGCTTGCATTAATTGGCTACATTAATTGCTTGCTTAATTCCCTTCCTTGATTGCCTGCCTTAATTGGCTTTCTTTATTACCTGCCTTAATTGCTTGCATTAATTGCCTGCCTTAATTGATTGCCTTAATTGTTGCCTTAATTGTATTCCTTAATTGGCTGCTTTAATTGCCATCCTTAATAGCTTGCCTTAATTGCCTGCCTTAATTGCTGCCTTAATTGCCTGCAGTAATTGCCTGCCTTAATTGCCTGCCTTAATTGCCTGCCTCAATTGACTGCCTTAATTGTTGCCTTAATTGCCTGCCTTAATTGCATGCCTTAGTTACCAGTCTTAATTGGCTGCCTGCCTTAATTGCCTGCCTTATTGCCTGCCCCAATTGGCTTTCTTTACTACTTGCATTAATTGCTTGCCTTAATTGCCTGCCTTAATTGCCTGTCTTATTTGCCTGCCTCAATTGCCTGCCTAAATTGCCAGCCTTATTTACCTGCCATAATTACCAGTCTTAATTGCCTGCCTGCCTTAATTGCCTGCCTTAATTGGCTACATTAATTGCTTGCCTTAATTGCCTTCCTTGATTGCCTGCCTTACTTGCCTGCACTAATTGCCTGCCTTAATTGCCTTCCTTAATTGCCTTCCCTAATTACCTGCATTATTTGCCTGCCTTAATTGCCTGCCTTAATTGCCTGCCTTAATTGCCTGCCTTAATTGCCTGCAGTAATTGCCTGCCTTAATTTCCTGGCTTAATTGCCTGCCTTTATTGATTGCCTGTCTTTATTGCCTGCTTTAATTGCCTGTTTTAATTGCCTACCTTAATTGCCTTCTTTAATTGCCTGCCTTAATTGCCTGCCTTAATTGTCTGCCTTAATTGGCTGCCTTAATTGCCTGCCTTAATTGCCATCCTTAATAGCTTGCCTGATTGCCTGCCTTAATTGCATGCCTTAATTACCAGCCTTAATTGGCTGTCTGCCTTAATTGGCTTTCAAAACTACCTGCCTTAATTGCTTGCCTTAATTGCCTGCCTTAATTGCCTGCCTTAATTGCCTTCCCTAATTATCTGCATTATTTGCCTACCTTAATTGCCTGCCTTCATTGCCAGCCTTAATTGCCTACCTTAATTGTCTGCTTTTTTGACTGCCTTAATTGCCTGCCATTATTGCTTGCCTTAATTGCCTGTCTTAATTGCCTGCCTTAATTGGCTTTCTTTACTACATGCCTTAATTGCTTGCCTTAATTGCCTGCCTTAATTGCCTGCCTTAATTGCCTTCCCTTATTACCTGCATTATTTGCCTGCCTTAATTGCTTGCCTTAATTGGCTACATTAATTGCTTGCCTTAATTGTGTTCCTTGATTGCTTGCCCTAATTGCCTGCCTTAATTGACTGCCTTAATTGGCTGCCTTATTTGCATTCCTTAATTGGCTGCCTAAATTGCCATCCTTAATAGCTTGCCTTAATTGCCTGCCATAATTGCCTGAATTAATTGCATGCCTTAATTACCAGCCTTAATTGGCTGCCTGCCTTAATTGCCTGCCTTAATCGCTTGCCTTGTTTGTCTGTTTTTACTACCTGCCTAAATAGCTTGTCTTAATTGCCTGCCTTAATTACCTGCCTTAATTGCCTTCCCTAAGTACCTGCATTATTTGCCTACCCTAATAGCCTGCCTTCATTACCAGCCTTAATTGCCTGCCTTAATTGTCTGCCTTAATTGACTGCCTTAACTGCCTTACGTAATTGCCTGCCTTAATTGCCTGCCTAATTGGCTGCCTTAATTGCATTCCTAAATTGGCTGCTTTAATTGCCATCCTTAATTGCTTGCCTTTATTGCCTGCCTTAATTGCCTGCCTTAATTGCCTGCCTTAATTAACTGCCTTAATTGGCTGCTTAAATTGCATTCTTTAATTAGCTGCCTTAATTGCCATCCTTAATAGCTTGCCTGATTGCCTGAATTAATTGCATGCCTTAATTACCAGCCTTAATTGGCTTCCTGCCTTAATTGCCTGTCTTAATTGGCTTTCTCAACTACCTGCCTTAATTGCTTGCCTTAATTGCCTGCCTTAATTGCCTGCCTTAATTGCTTTCCCTCATTACCTGCATTATTTGCCTACCTTAATTGCCTACCTTCATTGCCAGCCTTAATTACCTGCCTTAATTGTCTGATTAATTGCCTGCCATTATTGCCTGCCATAATTGCCTGCCTTAATTGCATGCCTTAATTACCAGCCTTAATTGGCTTCCTGCCTTAATTGGCTTTCTAAACTACCTGCCTTAATTGCTTGCCTTAATTGCCTGCCTTAATTGCCTGCCTTAATTGCCTTCCCTAATTACCTGCATTATTTGCCTACCTTAATTGTCTGCCTTCATTGCCAGCCTTAATTGCCTGCCCTAATTGCCTGCCTTAATTGCCTGCCTTAATTGCCTGCCTTAATTGCCTGCCTTGATTGCCTGCCTTATTTGCCTCCCTTAAAGCAGGCCTTATTTACCAGCCTTAATTGGCTGCCTGCCTTAATTGCCTGCCTTAATCGCCTGCCTTAATTGGCTTTCTTTTCTACCTACCTTAATTGCTTGCTATAATTGCCTGCCTTAATTTCCTTCCTTAATTGCCTTCCCTAATTACCTGCATTATTTGACTATCCTTAATTGCCTGCCTTAATTGCCTGCCTTAATTGTATGCCTAAAATGACTGCCTTAATTGACCGCCTTTATTGAATTCCTTAATTGGCTGCCTTAATTGCCATCGTTAATTGCTTGCCTTAATTACCAGCTTTAATTTGCTGCCTGCCTAATTACCTGCCTTAATTGCCTGCCTTAATTGGCTTTCTTTACTACCTGCCTTAATTGCTTGCCTTAATTGCCTGTCTTAATTGCTTGCCTTAATTGGCTTTCTTAACTACCTGCCTTAATTGCTTGCCTTAATTGCCTGTTTTAATTGCCTGCCTTATTTGGCTTTCTTTACTACCTGCCTTATTTGCTTGCCTTAATTGACTGCCTTAATTGCTTGCCTTAATTGCCTTCCCTTATTACCTGAATTATTTGCCTTCCTTAATTGCTTGCCTTAATTGTCTACATAAATTGCTTGCCTTAATTGTGTTCCTTGATTGCCTGCCTTAATTGCCTGCAATAATTGCTTGGCTTTATTGCCTTCCTTAATTGCGTGTTTTAATTGCCTTCCCTAATTACCTGCATTATTGCCTGCCTTAATTGCCTTCCTTAATTGCATGCCTTAGTTACCAGCCTTAATTGTCTGCCTGCCTTAATTGCCTGCCTTAATGCCTGCCTTAATTGGCTTTCTTTACTACCGGCCTTAATTGCTTGCCTTAATTGCCTGCCTTAATTGCCTGCCTTAATTGCCTGCCTTAATTGCCTGCCTTAATGGCCTGCCTTAATTACCTACTCTAAATGCCTGCCTTAATTGTCTGCCATAATTGACTGCGTTAATTGCCTGCCATAATTGCCTGCTTTAATTGCCTGTCTTAATTGCCTGCCTTAATTGCATTTCTTGATTGCCTGCATTTATTGCCTGCCTTTATTGCCTGCCTTAATTGCCTGCCTTAATTGCCTGCCTTAAATGCATGCCTTATTTACCAGCCTGAATTGGCTGCCTGCCTTAATTGCCTGCCTTAATTGGCTTTCTTTACTACCTGCCTAAGTTGCTTGCCTTAATTGCCTGCCTTAATTGCCTGCCTTAATTACCTGCCTTAATTGCCTGTTTTATTTGCTTGCCCTAATTGTCTGCCCTTATTGCCTGCCTTAATTGGCTTTCTTTACTACCTGCCTTAATTGCTTGCCTTAATACCTGCCTTAATTGCTAGCCTTAATTTCCTGCCTTAATTGCCTGCCTTAATTGCCTTCCCTTATTACCTGCATTATTTGCCTGAATTAATTGCTTGCCTTAATTGACTGATTTAATTGGCTGTTTTATTTGCATTCCTTAATTGGCTGCCTTAAATGCCATCCATGATTGCTTGCCATAATTGCCTGCCATAATTGCCTGAATTAATTGCCTGCCTTAATTGGATTTCTTTCCTACCTGCCTCAATTGCCTGCTTAAATTGCCAGCCTTATTTACCTGCCTTAATTACCAGTCTTAATTTCCTGCCTGCCTTAATTGCTTGCATTAATTGGCTACATTAATTGCTTGCCTTAATTGCCTTCCTTGATTGCCTGCCTTAATTGGCTTTCTTTATTACCTGCCTTAATTGCTTGCCTTAATTGCCTGCATTAATTGACTGCCTTAATTGTTGTTTATTAGTATTCCTTAATTGGCTGCTTTAATTGCCATCCATAATAGCTTGCCTTAATTGCCTGCCTTAATTGCCTGCATTAATTGCCTGCATTAATTGCCTGCAGTAATTGCCTGCCTTAATTGCCTGCCTTAATTGCCTGCCTTTATTGCCTGCCTTCATTGCCTGCTTTAATTGCCTGTCTTAATTGCCTACATTAATTGCCAGCCTTAATTGCCTGCCTTAATTGTCTGCCTTAATTGCCTGCAGTAATTGCCTGCCTTAAGTGCCTGCCTTAATTGCCTGCCTTAATTGACTGCCTTAATTGTAGCCTTAATAGTATTCCTTAATTGGCTGCTTTAATTGCCATCCTTAATAGCTTGCCTTAATTTCGTGCCTTAATTGCCTTCCTTAATTACCTGCATTATTGCCTGCCTTAATTGCCTGCCTTAATTGCATGCCTTAGTTACCAGTCTTAATTGGCTGCCTGCCTTAATTGCCTGCCTTATTGCCTGCCTTAATTGGCTTTGTTTACTACCTGCCTTAATTGCTTGCCTTAATTGCCTGCTTTAATTGCCTGTCTTAATTGCCTGCCTCAATTGCCTGCCTAAATTGCCAGCCTTATTTACCTGCCTTAATGACCAGTATTAATTGCCTGCCTGCCTTAATTGCCTGCCTTAATTGGCTACATTAATTGCTTGCCTTAATTGCTTTCCTTAAATGCCTGCCTTACTTGCCTGCACTAATTGCCTGCCTTAATTGCCTTCCTTAATTGCCTTCCCTAATTACCTGTATTATTTGCCTGCCTTAATTGCCTGCCTTAATTGCCTGCCTTAATTGCCTGCCTTAATTGTCTGCCTTAATTGCCTGCCTTAATTGCCTGCCTTAATTGCCTGCCTTAATTGCCTGCCTTAATTGCCTGCCTTAATTGCATGCCATCATTGCCTGCTTTAATTGCCTGTCATAATTGCCTGTCATAATTGCCTGCCTCATTGCCTGCCTAAATTGCCAGCCTTATTTACCTGCCTTAATTGCCTGCCTTAATTGGCTACATTAATTGCTTGCCTTAATTGCCTTCCTTGATTGCCTGCCTTACTTGCCTGCACTAATTGCCTGCCTTAATTGCCTGCCTTAATTGCCTGCCTTAATTGCATGCTTTAGTTACCAGTGTTAATTGGCTGCCTGCCTTAATTGCCTGCCTTATTGCCTGCCTTAATTGGCTTTCTTTACTACCTGCCTTAATTGCTTGCCTTAATTGCCTGTTTTAATTGCCTGTCTTAATTGCCTGCCTCAATTGCCTGCCTAAATTGCCTGCCTAAATTGCCAGCCTTATTTACCTGCCTTAATTGCCTGCCTTAATTGCCTGCCTTAATTGCCTGCCTTAATTGTCTGCATTAATTGCCTGCCTTAATTGCCTGCCTTAATTGCCTGCCTTAATTGTCTGCCTTAATTGCCTGCCTTAATTGCCTGCCTTAATTGCCTGCCTTAATTGCCTGCCTTAATTGTCTGCCTTAATTGCCTGCCTTAATTGCCTGCCTTAATTGCCTGCCTTAATTGCCTGCCTAAATTGCCTGCCTTAATTGCATGCCATCATTGCCTGCTTTAATTGCGTGTCATAATTGCCTGCCTCATTGCCTGCCTAAATTGCCAGCCTTATTTACCTGCCTTAATTGCCTGCCTTAATTGGCTACATTAATTGCTTGCCTTAATTGCCTTCCTTGATTGCCTGCCTTACTTGCCTGCACTAATTGCCTGCCTTAATTGCCTGCCTTAATTGCCTTCCTTAATTGTTTTCCCTAATTACCTGCCTTAATTGCCTGCTTTAATTGCCTTCCTTAATTGCCTTCCCTAATTACCTGCATTATTTGCCTGCCTTAATTGCCTGCCCTAATTGCCTGCCTTAATTGCCTGCCTTAATTGCCTGCCTTATTTGCCTGCCTTAATTGTCTGCCCTTATTGCCTGCCTGAATTGGCTTTTTTTACTACCTGCCTTAATTGCTTGCCTTAATACCTGCCTTAATTGCTTGCCTTAATTGCCTGCCTTAATTGCCTGCCTTAATTGCCTTCCCTTATTACCTGCAATATTATCCTGCATTAATTGCTTGCCTTAATTGGCTACATTAAATGCTTGCCTTAATTGTGTTCCTTGTATGCCTGCCCTAATAGCCTGTCTTAATTGACTGCCTTAATTGGCTCCCTTATTTGCTTTCCTTAATTGGCTGCCTTAATTTCCATCCTTGATTGCTTGCCTTAATTGCCTGCCATAATTGCCTGAATTAATTGCATGCCTTAATTACCAGCCTTAATTGGCTGCCTGTTTTAATTGCCTGCCTTAATTGGCTTTCTTTACTACCTGCCTTAATTGCTTGCCTTAATTGCCTGTCTTATTGCCTGCCTTAATTGGCTTTCTTACTACCTGCCTTAATTGCTTGCATTAAGGCCTGCCTTAATTGCCTGCCTTATTGCCTTCCATTATTACCTGCATTATTTGCCTGCCTTTATTGCTTGCCTTAATTGGCTACATTAATTGCTTGCCTTAATTGTGTTCCTTAATGGCCTGACTTAATTGCCTGTATTTATTGCTTGGCTTTATTGCCTTCCTTAATTGCGTGCCTTAATTGCCTTCCCTAATTACCTGCATTAATTGCCTGCCTCAATTGCTTGCTTTAATTGCATGCTTAAATACCAGACTTATTGGCTGCCTGCCTTAATGGCCTGCCTTATTGCATGCCTTAATTGGCTGTCTTTACTACCTGCCTTAATTGCTTGCCTTAATTGCCTGCCTTAATTGCCTGCCTTAAATGCCTGCCTTAATTGTCTGCCTTTATTGACTGCCTTAATTGCATTTTTTGATTGCCTGAGTTTATTGCCTGCCCTAATTGCCTGCCTTATTGCCTGCCTTCATTGGCTGTCTTTACTACCTGCCTTAATTGCTTGCCTTAATTGTCTGCCTTAAATGACTGCTTTAATTGCCTGCCTTAATTGCCTGCCTTAATTGCCTTCCTTTATTGGCTTTCTTTACTACCTGCCTAAATTGCTTGCCTTAATTGCCTGCCTTAATTGCTTGCCTTAATTGCCTTCCCTTATTACCTGAATTATTTGCCTTCCTTATTGCCTGCCTTAATTGGCTGTCTTTACTACCTGCCTTAATTGCTTGCCTTAATTGCCTGCCTTAATTGCCTGCCTTAAATGCCTGCCTTAATTGTCTGCCTTTATTGACTGCCTTAATTGCATTTTTTGATTGCCTGAGTTTATTGCCTGCCTTAATTGCCTGCCTTATTGCCTGCCTTAATTGGCTGTCTTTACTACCTGCCTTAATTGCTTGCCTTAATTGTCTGCCTTAATTGACTGCTTTAATAGCCTGCCTTAATTGCCTGCCTTAATTGCCTGCCTTTATTGACTTTCTTTACTACCTGCCTTAGTTGCTTACCTTTATTGCCTGCCTTAATTGACTGCCTTAATTGCCTGCATTTATTGCCTGCCTTAATTGCCTGCCTTATTTGCCTGCCTTAATTGCCTGCCCTTATTGCCTGCCTTAATTGGCTTTCTTTACTAACTGCCTTAATTGCTTGCCTTAATTGCCTGTCTTAATTGCCTGCCTTAATTGGCTTTCTTAACTACCTGCCTTAATTGCTTGCCTTAATTGCCTGCCTTAATTGCCTGCCTTAATTGCGTTCCCTTATTACCTGCATTATTTGCCTGCCTTAATTGCTTGCCTTATTGGCTACATTAATTGCTTGCCTTAATTGTGTTCCTTGATTGCCTGCCCTATTTGCCTGTCTTAATTGACTGCCTTTATTAGCTCCCTATTTGCATTCCTTAATTGGCTGCCTTAATTGCCATCCTTGATTGCTTGCATTAATTGCCTGCCACAATTGCCTCAATTAATTGCATGCCTTAATTACCAGCCTTAATTGGCTGCCTGCCTTTATTGCCTGCCTTAATCGCCTGCCTTAATTGGCTTTCTTTACTACCTACCTTAATTGCTTGCCTTAATTGCCTGCCTTAATTGCCTGCCTTAACTGCCTTCTCTAATTACCTGCATTAATTGACTACCTTAATTGCCTGCCTTAATTGCCTGCTTTAATTGCCTTCCTTAATTGACTGCCTTAATTGGCCGCCTTTATTGAATTCCATAATTGGCTGCTTTAATTGCCATTGTTAATTGCTTGCCTTAATTACCAGCTTTAATTTTCTGCCTGCCTTAATTGCATGCCTTAATTGCCTGCCTTAATTTGATTTCTTTACTACCTGCCTTAACTGCTTGCCTTAATTGCCTGGCTTAATTGCCTGCCTTAATTGCATGCCTAAAATACCAGCCTTAATTGGTTTCCAGCCTTAATTGCCTGTCTTAATTGGCTTTCTAAACTACCTGCCTTAATTACTTGCCTTAATTGCCTGCCTTTATTGCCTGCCTTAATTGCCTTCCCTAATTACCTTTATAATTTGCCTGTCTTCATTGCCTACCTTCATTGCCAGCCTTAATTGCCTGCCATTAATTCCTGCCATAATTGCCTGCCTTAATTGCATGCTTTAATTACCAGCCTTATTTGGCTGCCTGCCTTAATTGCCTGCCTTAATTGCCTGCCTTAATTGGCTTTCTTTACTACCTGCCTTAATTGTTTGCCTTAATTGCCTGCCCTAATTGCCTGCCTTAATTGCCTGCCTTAATTGCCTGC
Organism: Bacillus rossius redtenbacheri; assembly: GCF_032445375.1. Lineage (NCBI taxonomy): Eukaryota > Metazoa > Arthropoda > Insecta > Phasmatodea > Bacillidae > Bacillus > Bacillus rossius. The sequence continues at coordinate 328,998 of NW_026962459.1, read as the reverse complement.
CTTAATTTCCTGCCATTATTGCCTGCCTTAATTGCCTGCCTTAATTGCATGCCTTATTTCCAGCCCTAATTGGCTGCCTGCCTTAATTGCCTGCCTTAATTGCATGCCTTTATTGGCTTTTTTTACTACCTGCCTTAATTGCTTGCCATAATTGCCTGCCTTAATTGCCTGCCTTAATTGCCTGCCTTAATTGCCTGCCTTATTTGCCTGCCTTAATTGCCTGCCTAAATTGCCTGCCTTAATTGCTTGCCTTCATTGCCTACTTTACTTGCCTTCTTTAATTGCCTGCCTTAATTGCCTGCTTAAATTACCAGCCTTATTTGCCTGCCTTAATTACCTGTCTTAATTGCCTGCCTGCCTTAATTGTCTGCCTTAATTGCCTGCCTTAATTGGCTACATTAATTGCTTGCCTTAATTGCCTTCCTTGATTGCCTGCCTTATTTGCCTGCATTAATTGCCTGCCTTAATTGCCTGCCTTAATTGCCTGCCTTAATTGACTGCCTTAAATGGCTGCCTTATTTGCATTCCTTAATTGGCTGCCTTAATTGCCATCCTTGATTGCTTGCCTTAATTGCCTGCCATAATTGCCTGAATTAATTTCATGCCTTAATTACCAGCTTTAATTTGCTTCCTGCCTTAATTGACTGCCTTAATTGCCTGCCTTAATTAGATTTCTTTACTACCTGCCTTAATTGCTTGCCTTAATTGCCTGCGTTTATTGCCTACCTTTATTGCCTGCCTTAATTGCCTGCCTTAATTACCTGCCTTAAATGCATGCCTTATTTACCAGCCTTAATTTGCTGCCTGCCTTAATTGCCTGCCTTAATTGGCTTTCTTTACTACCTGCCTAAGTTGCTTGCCTTAATTGCCTGCCTTAATTGCCTGCCTTAATTGCCTGCCTTAATTGCCTGCCTTAATTGCCTGCATTATTTGCCTGCCTTAATTGTCTGCCCTTATTGCCTGCCTTAATTGGCTTTCTTTACTACCTGCCTTAATTGCTTGCCTTAATACCTACCTTAGTTGCTTGCCTTAATTGCCTGCCTTAATTGCCTGCCTTAATTGCCTTCCCTTATTACCTGCATTATTTGCCTGAATTAATTGCTTGCCTTAATTGGCTACATTAATTGCTTGCCTTAATTGTGTTACTTGATTGCCTGCCCTAATTGCCTGCCTTTATTGACTGATTGAATTGGCTGTTTTATTTGCATTCCTTAATTGGCTGCCTTAATTGCCATCCATGATTGCTTGCCATAATTGCCTGCCATAATTGCCTGAATTAATTGCCTGCCTTTATTGGATTTCTTTCCTACCTGCCTCAATTGCCTGCTTAAATTGTTAGCCTTATTTACCTGCCTTAATTACCAGTCTTAATTGCCTGCCTGCCTTAATTGCTTGCATTAATTGGCTACATTAATTGCTTGCCTTAATTGCCTTCCTTGATTGCCTGCCTTAATTGGCTTTCTTTATTACCTGCCTTAATTGCTTGCCTTAATTGCCTGCCTTAATTGACTGCCTTAATTGTTGCCTTAATAGTATTCCTTAATTGGCTGCTTTAATTGCCATCCTTAATAGCTTGCCTTAATTGCCTGCCTTAATTGCCTGCCTTAATTGCCTGCAGTAATTGCCTGCCTTAATTGCCTGCCTTAATTGCCTGCCTTTATTGCCTGCCTTCATTGCCTGCTTTAATTGCCTGTCTTAATTGCCTACCTTAATTGCCAGCCTTAATTGACTGCCTTTATTGTCTGCCTTAATTGCCTGCAGTAATTGCCTGCCTTAATTGCCTGCCTTAATTGCCTGCCTTAATTGACTGCCTTAATTGTTGCCTTAATAGTATTCCTTAATTGGCTGCTTTAATTGCCATCCTTAATAGCTTGCCTTAATTGCTTGCCTTAATTGCCTTCCTTGATTGCCTGCCTTACTTGCCTGCACTAATTGCCTGCCTTAATTGCCTTCCTTAATTGCCTTCCCTAATTACCTGCATTATTTGCCTGCCTTAATTGCCTGCCTTAATTGCCTGCCTTAATTGCCTGCCTTAATTGCCTGCAGTAATTGGTTGCCTAAATTGCCTGCCTTAATTGCCTGCCTTTATTGATTGCCTGTCTTTATTGCCTGCTTTAATTGCCTGTTTTATTTGCCTACCTTAATTGCCTTCCTTCATTGCCTGCCTTAATTGCCTGCCGTAATTGTCTGCCTTAATTGCCTGCCTTAATTGCCTGCCTTAATTGCCTGCCTTAATTGCCTGCCTTAATTGCCTGCCTTTATTGCATGCCATCATTGCCTGCTTTAATTGCCTGTCATAATTGCCTGCCTCATTGCCTGCCTAAATTGCCAGCCTTATTTACCTGCCTTAATTGCCTGCCTTAATTGGCTACATTAATTGCTTGCCTTAATTGCCTTCCTTGATTGCCTGCCTTACTTGCCTGCACTAATTGCCTGCCTTAATTGCCTGCCTTAATTGCCTTCCTTAATTGTTTTCCCTTAGTACCTGCCTTAATTGCCTGCCTTAATTGCCAGCATTATTTGCCTGCCTTAATTGTCTGCCCTTATTGCCTGCCTAAATTGGCTTTCTTTACTACCTGCCTTAATTGCTTGCCTTAATACCTGCCTTAATTGCTTGCCTTAATTGCCTGCCTTAATTGCCTGCCTTAATTGCCTTCCCTTATTACCTGCATTATTTGCCTGCATTAATTGCTTGCCTTATTTGGCTACATTAAATGCTTGCCTTAATTGTGTTACTTGATTGCCTGCCCTAATTGCCTGCCTTTATTGACTTATTTAATTGGCTGTTTTATTTGCATTCCTTAATTGGCTGCCTTAATTTCCATCCATGATTGCTTGACATAATGGCCTGCCATAATTGCCTGAATTAATTGCCTGCCTTAATTGGTTTTCTTTCCTACCTGCCTCAATTGCCTGCTTAAATTGCCAGCCTTATTTACCTGCCTTAATTACCAGTCTTAATTGCCTGCCTGCCTTAATTGCTTGCATTAATTGGCTACATTAATTGCTTGCTTAATTCCCTTCCTTGATTGCCTGCCTTAATTGGCTTTCTTTATTACCTGCCTTAATTGCTTGCATTAATTGCCTGCCTTAATTGATTGCCTTAATTGTTGCCTTAATTGTATTCCTTAATTGGCTGCTTTAATTGCCATCCTTAATAGCTTGCCTTAATTGCCTGCCTTAATTGCTGCCTTAATTGCCTGCCTTAATTGCCTGCAGTAATTGCCTGCCTTAAAGCCTGCCTTAATTGCCTGCCTTTATTGCCTGCCTTTATTGCCTGCTTTAATTGCCTGTCTTAATTGCCTACCTTAATTGCCAGCCTTAATTGCCTGCCTTAATTGTCTGCCTTAATTGCCTGCAGTAATTGCCTGCCTTAATTGCCTGCCTTAATTGCCTGCCTCAATTGACTGCCTTAATTGTTGCCTTAATTGTATTCCTTAATTGGCTGCTTTAATTGCCATCCTTAATAGCTTGCCTTAATTGCATGCCTTAATTGCCTTCCTTAATTACCTGCATTATTGCCTGCCTTAATTGCCTGCCTTAATTGCATGCCTTAGTTACCAGTCTTAATTGGCTGCCTGCCTTAATTGCCTGCCTTATTGCCTGCCCCAATTGGCTTTTTTTACTACTTGTATTAATTGCTTGCCTTAATTGCCTGCCTTAATTGCCTGTCTTATTTGCCTGCCTCAATTGCCTGCCTAAATTGCCAGCCTTATTTACCTGCCATAATTACCAGTCTTAATTGCCTGCCTGCCTTAATTGCCTGCCTTAATTGGCTACATTAATTGCTTGCCTTAATTGCCTTCCTTGATTGCCTGCCTTACTTGCCTGCACTAATTGCCTGCCTTAATTGCCTTCCTTAATTGCCTTCCTTAATTACCTGCATTATTTGCCTGCCTTAATTGCCTGCCTTAATTGCCTGCAGTAATTGCCTGCCTTAATTTCCTGGCTTAATTGCCTGCCTTTATTGATTGCCTGTCTTTATTGCCTGCTTTAATTGCCTGTTTTAATTGCCTACCTTAATTGCCTTCTTTCATTAGCTGCCTTAATTGCCTGCCTTAATTGTCTGCCTTAATTGCCTGCCTTAATTGCCTGCCTTAATTGCTGGCCTTAATTGCCTGCCTTAATTGCCAGCCTTAATTGCCTGCCATTAATTCCTGCCATAATTGCCTGCCTTAATTGCATGCTTTAATTACCAGCCTTATTTGGCTGCCTGCCTTAATTGCCTGCCTTAATTGCCTGCCTTAATTGGCTTTCTTTACTACCTGCCTTAATTGTTTGCCTTAATTGCCTGCCCTAATTGCCTGCCTTAATTGCCTGCCTTAATTGCCTGCCTTAATTTCCTGCCATTATTGCCTGCCTTAATTGCCTGCCTTAATTGCATGCCTTATTTCCAGCCCTAATTGGCTGCCTGCCTTAATTGCCTGCCTTAATTGCATGCCTTTATTGGCTTTTTTTACTACCTGCCTTAATTGCTTGCCATAATTGCCTGCCTTAATTGCCTGCCTTAATTGCCTGCCTTAATTGCCTGCCTTATTTGCCTGCCTTAATTGCCTGCCTAAATTGCCTGCCTTAATTGCTTGCCTTCATTGCCTACTTTACTTGCCTTCTTTAATTGCCTGCCTTAATTGCCTGCTTAAATTACCAGCCTTATTTGCCTGCCTTAATTACCTGTCTTAATTGCCTGCCTGCCTTAATTGTCTGCCTTAATTGCCTGCCTTAATTGGCTACATTAATTGCTTGCCTTAATTGCCTTCCTTGATTGCCTGCCTTATTTGCCTGCATTAATTGCCTGCCTTAATTGCCTGCCTTAATTGCCTGCCTTAATTGACTGCCTTAAATGGCTGCCTTATTTGCATTCCTTAATTGGCTGCCTTAATTGCCATCCTTGATTGCTTGCCTTAATTGCCTGCCATAATTGCCTGAATTAATTTCATGCCTTAATTACCAACTTTAATTTGCTTCCTGCCTTAATTGACTGCCTTAATTGCCTGCCTTAATTAGATTTCTTTACTACCTGCCTTAATTGCTTGCCTTAATTGCCTGCGTTTATTGCCTGCCTTTATTGCCTGCCTTAATTGCCTGCCTTAATTACCTGCCTTAAATGCATGCCTTATTTACCAGCCTTAATTTGCTGCCTGCCTTAATTGCCTGCCTTAATTGGCTTTCTTTACTACCTGCCTAAGTTGCTTGCCTTAATTGCCTGCCTTAATTGCCTGCCTTAATTGCCTGCCTTAATTGCCTGCCTTAATTGCCTGCATTATTTGCCTGCCTTAATTGTCTGCCCTTATTGCCTGCCTTAATTGGCTTTCTTTACTACCTGCCTTAATTGCTTGCCTTAATACCTACCTTAGTTGCTTGCCTTAATTGCCTGCCTTAATTGCCTGCCTTAATTGCCTTCCCTTATTACCTGCATTATTTGCCTGAATTAATTGCTTGCCTTAATTGGCTACATTAATTGCTTGCCTTAATTGTGTTACTTGATTGCCTGCCCTAATTGCCTGCCTTTATTGACTGATTGAATTGGCTGTTTTATTTGCATTCCTTAATTGGCTGCCTTAATTGCCATCCATGATTGCTTGCCATAATTGCCTGCCATAATTGCCTGAATTAATTGCCTGCCTTTATTGGATTTCTTTCCTACCTGCCTCAATTGCCTGCTTAAATTGTTAGCCTTATTTACCTGCCTTAATTACCAGTCTTAATTGCCTGCCTGCCTTAATTGCTTGCATTAATTGGCTACATTAATTGCTTGCCTTAATTGCCTTCCTTGATTGCCTGCCTTAATTGGCTTTCTTTATTACCTGCCTTAATTGCTTGCCTTAATTGCCTGCCTTAATTGACTGCCTTAATTGTTGCCTTAATAGTATTCCTTAATTGGCTGCTTTAATTGCCATCCTTAATAGCTTGCCTTAATTGCCTGCCTTAATTGCCTGCCTTAATTGCCTGCAGTAATTGCCTGCCTTAATTGCCTGCCTTAATTGCCTGCCTTTATTGCCTGCCTTCATTGCCTGCTTTAATTGCCTGTCTTAATTGCCTACCTTAATTGCCAGCCTTAATTGACTGCCTTTATTGTCTGCCTTAATTGCCTGCAGTAATTGCCTGCCTTAATTGCCTGCCTTAATTGCCTGCCTTAATTGACTGCCTTAATTGTTGCCTTAATAGTATTCCTTAATTGGCTGCTTTAATTGCCATCCTTAATAGCTTGCCTTAATTGCGTGCCTTAATTGCCTTCCTTAATTACCTGCATTATTGCCTGCCTTAATTGCCTGCCTTAATTGCATGCCTTAGTTACCAGTCTTAATTGGCTGCCTGCCTTAATTGCCTGCCTTATTGCCTGCCTTAATTGGCTTTCTTTACTACCTGCCTTAATTGCTTGCCTTAATTGCCTGCTTTAATTGTCTGTCTTAATTGCCTGCCTCAATTGCCTGCCTAAATTGCCAGCCTTATTTACCTTCCTTAATTACCAGTATTAATTGCCTGCCTGCCTTATTGCCTGCCTTAATTGGCTACATTAATTGCTTGCCTTAATTGCCTTCCTTGATTGCCTGCCTTACTTGCCTGCACTAATTGCCTGCCTTAATTGCCTTCCTTAATTGCCTTCCCTAATTACCTGCATTATTTGCCTGCCTTAATTGCCTGCCTTAATTGCCTGCCTTAATTGCCTGCCTTAATTGCCTGCAGTAATTGGTTGCCTAAATTGCCTGCCTTAATTGCCTGCCTTTATTGATTGCCTGTCTTTATTGCCTGCTTTAATTGCCTGTTTTATTTGCCTACCTTAATTGCCTTCCTTCATTGCCTGCCTTAATTGCCTGCCGTAATTGTCTGCCTTAATTGCCTGCCTTAATTGCCTGCCTTAATTGCCTGCCTTAATTGCCTGCCTTAATTGCCTGCCTTTATTGCATGCCATCATTGCCTGCTTTAATTGCCTGTCATAATTGCCTGCCTCATTGCCTGCCTAAATTGCCAGCCTTATTTACCTGCCTTAATTGCCTGCCTTAATTGGCTACATTAATTGCTTGCCTTAATTGCCTTCCTTGATTGCCTGCCTTACTTGCCTGCACTAATTGCCTGCCTTAATTGCCTGCCTTAATTGCCTTCCTTAATTGTTTTCCCTTAGTACCTGCCTTAATTGCCTGCCTTAATTGCCAGCATTATTTGCCTGCCTTAATTGTCTGCCCTTATTGCCTGCCTAAATTGGCTTTCTTTACTACCTGCCTTAATTGCTTGCCTTAATACCTGCCTTAATTGCTTGCCTTAATTGCCTGCCTTAATTGCCTGCCTTAATTGCCTTCCCTTATTACCTGCATTATTTGCCTGCATTAATTGCTTGCCTTATTTGGCTACATTAAATGCTTGCCTTAATTGTGTTACTTGATTGCCTGCCCTAATTGCCTGCCTTTATTGACTTATTTAATTGGCTGTTTTATTTGCATTCCTTAATTGGCTGCCTTAATTTCCATCCATGATTGCTTGACATAATGGCCTGCCATAATTGCCTGAATTAATTGCCTGCCTTAATTGGTTTTCTTTCCTACCTGCCTCAATTGCCTGCTTAAATTGCCAGCCTTATTTACCTGCCTTAATTACCAGTCTTAATTGCCTGCCTGCCTTAATTGCTTGCATTAATTGGCTACATTAATTGCTTGCTTAATTCCCTTCCTTGATTGCCTGCCTTAATTGGCTTTCTTTATTACCTGCCTTAATTGCTTGCATTAATTGCCTGCCTTAATTGATTGCCTTAATTGTTGCCTTAATTGTATTCCTTAATTGGCTGCTTTAATTGCCATCCTTAATAGCTTGCCTTAATTGCCTGCCTTAATTGCTGCCTTAATTGCCTGCCTTAATTGCCTGCAGTAATTGCCTGCCTTAAAGCCTGCCTTAATTGCCTGCCTTTATTGCCTGCCTTTATTGCCTGCTTTAATTGCCTGTCTTAATTGCCTACCTTAATTGCCAGCCTTAATTGCCTGCCTTAATTGTCTGCCTTAATTGCCTGCAGTAATTGCCTGCCTTAATTGCCTGCCTTAATTGCCTGCCTCAATTGACTGCCTTAATTGTTGCCTTAATTGTATTCCTTAATTGGCTGCTTTAATTGCCATCCTTAATAGCTTGCCTTAATTGCATGCCTTAATTGCCTTCCTTAATTACCTGCATTATTGCCTGCCTTAATTGCCTGCCTTAATTGCATGCCTTAGTTACCAGTCTTAATTGGCTGCCTGCCTTAATTGCCTGCCTTATTGCCTGCCCCAATTGGCTTTTTTTACTACTTGTATTAATTGCTTGCCTTAATTGCCTGCCTTAATTGCCTGTCTTATTTGCCTGCCTCAATTGCCTGCCTAAATTGCCAGCCTTATTTACCTGCCATAATTACCAGTCTTAATTGCCTGCCTGCCTTAATTGCCTGCCTTAATTGGCTACATTAATTGCTTGCCTTAATTGCCTTCCTTGATTGCCTGCCTTACTTGCCTGCACTAATTGCCTGCCTTAATTGCCTTCCTTAATTGCCTTCCTTAATTACCTGCATTATTTGCCTGCCTTAATTGCCTGCCTTAATTGCCTGCAGTAATTGCCTGCCTTAATTTCCTGGCTTAATTGCCTGCCTTTATTGATTGCCTGTCTTTATTGCCTGCTTTAATTGCCTGTTTTAATTGCCTACCTTAATTGCCTTCTTTCATTAGCTGCCTTAATTGCCTGCCTTAATTGTCTGCCTTAATTGCCTGCCTTAATTGCCTGCCTTAATTGCTGGCCTTAATTGCCTGCCTTAATTGCCTGCCTTAATTGCCTGCCTTAATTGCCTGCCTTTATTGCCTGCCTTCATTGCCTGCTTTAATTGCCTGTCTTAATTGCCTACCTTAATTGCCAGCTTTAATTGCCTGCCTTAATTGTCTGCCTTAATTGCCTGCAGTAATTGCCTGCCTTAATTGCCTGCTTTAATTGCCTGCCTTAATAGACTGCCTTAATTTTTGCCTTAATAGTATTCCTTAATTGGCTGCTTTAATTGCCATCCTTAATAGCTTGCCTTAATTGCGTGCCTTAATTGCCTTCCTTAATTACCTGCATTATTGCCTGTCTTAATTGCCTGCCTTAATTGCATGCCTTAGTTACCAGTCTTAATTGGCTGCCTGCCTTAATTGCCTGCCTTATTGCCTGCCTTAATTGGCTTTCTTTACTACCTGCCTTAATTGCTTGCCTTAATTGCCTGCCTTAATTGCCTGTCTTAATTGCCTGCCTCAATTGCCTGCCTAAATTGCCAGCTTTATTTACCTGCCTTAATTGCCTGCCTTTATTGATTGCCTGTCTTTATTGCCTGCTTTAATTGCCTGTTTTAATTGCCTGCCTTAATTGGCTACATTAATTGCTTGCCTTAATTGCCTTCCTTGATTGCCTGCCTTACTTGCCTGCACTAATTGCCTGCCTTAATTGCCTTCCTTAATTGCCTTCCCTAATTACCTGCATTATTTGCCTGCCTTAATTGCCTGCCTTAATTGACTGCCTTAATTGCCTGCCTTAATTGCCTGCCTTAATTGTCTGCCTTAATTGCCTGCCTTAATTCCCTGCCTTAATTGTCTGCCCTTATTGCCTGCCTGAATTGGCTTTCTTTACTACCTGCCTTAATTGCTTGCCTTAATACCTGCCTTAATTGCTTGCCTTAATTGCCTGCCTTAATTGCCTGCCTTAATTGCCTTCCCTTATTACCTGCATTATTATCCAGCATTAATTGCTTGCCTTAATTGGCTACATTAAATGCTTGCCTTAATTGTGTTCCTTGATTGCCTGCCTTAATTGACTGCCTTAATTGGCTGCCTTATTTGCATTCCTTAATTGGCTGCCTTAATTGCCATCCATGATTGCTTGCCTTAATTGTCTGCCATAATTGCCTCAATTAATTGCATGCCTTAATTACCAGCCTTAATTGGCTGCCTGCCTTAATTGCCTGCTTTAATCGCCTGCCTTAATTAACTTTCTTTACTACCTACCTTAATTGCTTGCATAATTACCTGCCTTTAATTGCCTGCCTTAATTGCCTTCCCTAATTAACTGCATTGTTTGACTACCTTAATTGCCTGCCTTAATTGCCTGCCTTAATTGACTGCCCTAATTGGCCGCCTTTATTGAATTCCTTAATTGGCTGCCTTAATTGCCATCGTTAATTGCTTGCCTTTATTACCAGCTTTAATTTGCTGCCTGCCTTAATTGCCTGCCTTAATTGGATTTCTTTCCTACCTGCCTCAATTGCCTGCCTTAATTGGCAGCCTTATTTACCTGCCTTATTTACCAGTCTTAATTGCCTGCCTGCCTTAATTGCTTGCATTAATTGGCTACATTAATTGCTTGCCTTAATTGCCTTCCTTGATTGCCTGCCTTATTTGGCTTTCTTTATTACCTGCCATAATTGCTTGCCCTTATTGCCGGCCTTAATTGACTGCCTTAATGGCTGCCTTAATAGTATTCCTTAATTTGCTGCTTTAATTGCCATCCTTAATAGCTTGCCTTAATTGCCTGCCTTAATTGCCTGCCTTCATTGCCTGCTTTAATTGCCTGTCTTAATTGCCTGCCTCAATTGCCTGCCTAAATTACCAGCCTTATTTACCTGCCTTAATTACCAGTCTTAATTGCCCGCCTGCCTTAATTGCCTGCCTTAATTGGCTACATTAATTGCTTGCCTTAATTGCCTTCCTTGATTGCCTGCCTTATTTGCCTGCACTAATTGCCTGCCTTAATTGCCTGCCTTAATTTTTTTCCTTAATTGCCTTCCCTAATTACCTGCATTTTTTGCCTGCCTTAATTGCCTGCCTTAATTGCCTGCCTTAATTGACTGCCTTAATTGCATTTCTTGATTGCCTGCCTTTAATGCCTGCCTTAGTTGCCTGCCTTTATTGCCTGCCTTAATTGCCTGCCTTAATTGTCTGCCTTAATTGCCTTCCCTAATTACCTGCATTATTTGCCTAACTTTATTGTCTGCCTACATTGCCAGCCTTAATTGCCTGCCTTAATTGTCTGCCTTAATTGCCTGCCTTAACTGCCTGCCTTAATTGCCTTTTTTTGATTGCCTTCCTTAATTGCCTTCCTTGATTGCCTGCCTTAATTGCCTGCAGTAATTGCTTGCCTTTATTGCCTGCCTTAATTGCCTGCCTTAATTGCCTGCCTTAATTACCTGCCTTAATTGGCTGCCTAAATTGCATTCTTTAATTAGCTGCCTTAATTGCCATCCTTAATAGCTTGCCTTAATTGCCTGCCTTAATTGCCTGCCTTAATTGCCTGCCTTAATCGCTTGCCTTATTTGTCTTTTTTTACTACCTGCCTAAATAGCTTGTCTTAATTGCCTGCCTTAATTACCTGCCTTAATTGCCTTCCCTAAGTACCTGCATTATTTGCCTACCCTAATAGCCTGCCTTCATTGCCAGCCTTAATTGCCTGCCTTAATTGTCTGCCTTAATTGACTGCCTTAATTGCCTTACGTAATTGCCTGCCTTAATTGCCTGCCTAATTGGTTGCCTTAATTGCATTCTTAAATTGGCTGCTTTAATTGCCATCCTTAATTGCTTGCCTTAATAGCGTGGCTTAATTGCCTGCCTTAATTGCATGCCTTAATTACTAGCCTAATTGGCTGTCTGCCTTAATTGCCTGTATTAATTGGCTTTCAAAACTACCTGCCTTAATTTCCTGCCTTAATTAACTGCCTTAATTGGCTGCCTAAATTGCATTCTTTAATTAGCTGCCTTAATTGCCATCCTTAATAGCTTGCTTTAATTGCCTGCCTTAATTGCCTGCCTTAACTGCCTGCCTTAATCGCATGCCTTAATTACCAGCCTTAATTGGCTGCCTGCCTTAATTGCCTGCCTTAATCGCTTGCCTTATTTGTCTTTTTTTACTACCTGCCTAAATAGCTTGTCTTAATTGCCTGCCTTAATTACCTGCCTTAATTGCCTTCCCTAAGTACCTGCATTATTTGCCTACCATAATAGCCTGCCTTCATTGCCAGCCTTAATTGCCTGCCTTAATTGTCTGCCTTAATTGACTACCTTAACTGCCTTACGTAATTGCCTGCCTTAATTGCCTGCCTAATTGGCTGCCTTAATTGCATTCCTAAATAGGCTGCTTTAATTGCCATCCTTAATTGCTTGCCTTTATTGCCTGCCTTACTTGCCTGCCTTAATTGCATGCCTTAATTACCAGCCTTAATTGGCTGCCTGTTTTAATTGCCTGCCTTAATTGGCTTTCTTTACTACCTGCCTTAATTGCTTGCCTTAATTGCCTGTCTTATTGCCTGCCTTAATTGGCTTTCTTACTACCTGCCTTAATTGCTTGCATTAAGGCCTGCCTTAATTGCCTGCCTTATTGCCTTCCATTATTACCTGCATTATTTGCCTGCCTTTATTGCTTGCCTTAATTGGCTACATTAATTGCTTGCCTTAATTGTGTTCCTTAATGGCCTGACTTAATTGCCTGTATTTATTGCTTGGCTTTATTGCCTTCCTTAATTGCGTGCCTTAATTGCCTTCCCTAATTACCTGCATTAATTGCCTGCCTCAATTGCTTGCTTTAATTGCATGTTTTAATTACCAGACTTATTGGCTGCCTGCCTTAATGGCCTGCCTTATTGCCTGCCTTAATTGGCTGTCTTTACTATCTGCCTTAATTGCTTGCCTTAATTGCCTGCCTTAATTGCCTGCCTTAAATGCCTGCCTTAATTGTCTGCCTTTATTGACTGCCTTAATTGCATTTTTTGATTGCCTGAGTTTATTGCCTGCCCTAATTGCCTGCCTTATTGCCTGCCTTAATTGGCTGTCTTTACTACCTGCCTTAATTGCTTGCCTTAATTGTCTGCCTTAATTGACTGCTTTAATTGCCTGCCTTAATTGCCTGCCTTAATTGCCTTCCTTTATTGGCTTTCTTTACTACCTGCCTAAATTGCTTGCCTTAATTGCCTGCCTTAATTGCTTGCCTTAATTGCCTTCCCTTATTACCTGAATTATTTGCCTTCCTTATTGCCTGCCTTAATTGGCTGTCTTTACTACCTGCCTTAATTGCTTGCCTTAATTGCCTGCCTAAATTGCCTGCCTTAAATGCCTGCCTTAATTGTCTGCCTTTATTGACTGCCTTAATTGCATTTTTTGATTGCCTGAGTTTATTGCCTGCCTTAATTGCCTGCCTTATTGCCTGCCTTAATTGGCTGTCTTTACTACCTGCCTTAATTGCTTGCCTTAATTTTCTGCCTTAATTGACTGCTTTAATAGCCTGCCTTAATTGCCTGCCTTAATTGCCTGCCTTTATTGACTTTCTTTACTACCTGCCTTAGTTGCTTACCTTTATTGCCTGCCTTAATTGACTGCCTTAATTGCCTGCATTTATTGCCTGCCTTAATTGCCTGCCCTTATTGCCTGCCTTAATTGGCTTTCTTTACTAACTGCCTTAATTGCTTGCCTTAATTGCCTGTCTTAATTGCCTGCCTTAATTGGCTTTCTTAACTACCTGCCTTAATTGCTTGCCTTAATTGCCTGCCTTTATTGCCTGCCTTAATTGCGTTCCCTTATTACCTGCATTATTTGCCTGCCTTAATTGCTTGCCTTATTGGCTACATTAATTGCTTGCCTTAATTGTGTTCCTTGATTTCCTGCCCTATTTGCCTGTCTTAATTGACTGCCTTTATTAGCTCCCTTATTTGCATTCCTTAATTGGCTGCCTTAATTGCCATCCTTGATTGCTTGCATTAATTGCCTGCCACAATTGCCTAAATTAATTGCATGCCTTAATTACCAGCCTTAATTGGCTGCCTGCCTTAATTGCCTGCCTTAATCGCCTGCCTTAATTGGCTTTCTTTACTACCTACCTTAATTGCTTGCATTAATTGCCTGCCTTAATTGCCTTCTCTAATTACCTGCATTAGTTGACTACCTTAATTGCCTGCCTTAATTGCCTGCTTTAATTGCCTTCCTTAATTGACTGCCTTAATTGGCCGCCTTTATTGAATTCCGTAATTGGCTGCTTTAATTGCCATTGTTAATTGCTTGCCTTAATTACCAGCTTTAATTTTCTGCCTGCCTTAATTGCATGCCTTAATTGCCTGCCTTAATTTGATTTCTTTACTACCTGCCTTAACTGCTTGCCTTAATTGCCTGGCTTAATTGCCTGCCTTAATTGCATGCCTAAATTACCAGCCTTAATTGGTTTCCAGCCTTAATTGCCTGTCTTAATTGGCTTTCTAAACTACCTGCCTTAATTACTTGCCTTAATTGCCTGCCTTTATTGCCTGCCTTAATTGCCTTCCCTAATTACCTTTATAATTTGCCTGTCTTCATTGCCTGCCTTCATTGCCAGCCTTAATTGCCTGCCATTATTGCCTGCCATAATTGCCTGCCTTAATTGCATGCTTTAATTACCAGCCTTATTTGGCTGCCTGCCTTAATTGCCTGCCTTAATTGCCTGCCTTAATTGGCTTTCTTTACTACCTGCCTTAATTGTTTGCCTTAATTGCCTGCCCTAATTGCCTGCCTTAATTGCCTGCCTTAATTTCCTGCCATTATTGCCTGCCTTAATTGCGTGCCTTAATTGCATGCCTTATTTCCAGCCCTAATTGGCTGCCTGCCTTAATTGCCTGCCTTAATTGCATGCCTTTATTGGCTTTTTTTACTACCTGCCTTAATTGCTTGCCATAATTGCCTGCCTTAATTGCCTGCCTTAATTGCCTGCCTTAATTGCCTGCCTTAATTGCCTGCCTTATTTGCCTGCCTTAATTGCCTGCCTTAATTGCCTGCCTAAATTGCCTGCCTTAATTGCTTGCCTTCATTGCCTGCTTTAATTGCCTTCTTTAATTGCCTGCCTTAATTGCCTGCTTAAATTACCAGCCTTATTTGCCTGCCTTAATTACCTGTCTTAATTGCCTGCCTGCCTTAATTGTCTGCCTTAATTGCCTGCCTTAATTGGCTACATTAATTGCTTGCCTTAATTGCCTTCCTTGATTGCCTGCCTTATTTGCCTGCATTAATTGCCTGCCTTAATTGCCTGCCTTAATTGCCTGCCTTAATTGACTGCCTTAAATGGCTGCCTTATTTGCATTCCTTAATTGGCTGCCTTAATTGCCATCCTTGATTGCTTGCCTTAATTGCCTGCCATAATTGCCTGAATTAATTTCATGCCTTAATTACCAGCTTTAATTTGCTTCCTGCCTTAATTGACTGCCTTAATTGCCTGCCTTAATTAGATTTCTTTACTACCTGCCTTAATTGCTTGCCTTAATTGCCTGCGTTTATTGCCTGCCTTTATTGCCTGCCTTAATTGCCTGCCTTAATTACCTGCCTTAAATGCATGCCTTATTTACCAGCCTTAATTTGCTGCCTGCCTTAATTGCCTGCCTTAATTGGCTTTCTTTACTACCTGCCTAAGTTGCTTGCCTTAATTGCCTGCCTTAATTGCCTGCCTTAATTGCCTGCCTTAATTGCCTGCCTTAATTGCCTGCATTATTTGCCTGCCTTAATTGTCTGCCCTTATTGCCTGCCTTAATTGGCTTTCTTTACTACCTGCCTTAATTGCTTGCCTTAATACCTACCTTAGTGACTTGCCTTAATTGCCTGCCTTAATTGCCTGCCTTAATTGCCTTCCCTTATTACCTGCATTATTTGCCTGAATTAATTGCTTGCCTTAATTGGCTACATTAATTGCTTGCCTTAATTGTGTTACTTGATTGCCTGCCCTAATTGCCTGCCTTAATTGACTGATTTAATTGGCTGTTTTATTTGCATTCCTTAATTGGCTGCCTTAATTGCCATTCATGATTGCTTGCCATAATTGCCTGCCATAATTGCCTGAATTAATTGCCTGCCTTTATTGGATTTCTTTCCTACCTGCCTCAATTGCCTGCTTAAATTGTTAGCCTTATTTACCTGCCTTAATTACCAGTCTTAATTGCCTGCCTGCCTTAATTGCTTGCATTAATTGGCTACATTAACTGCTTGCCTTAATTGCCTTCCTTGATTGCCTGCCTTAATTGGCTTTCTTTATTACCTGCCTTAATTGCTTGCCTTAATTGCCTGCCTTAATTGACTGCCTTAATTGTTGCCTTAATAGTATTCTTTAATTGGCTGCTTTAATTGCCATCCTTAATAGCTTGCCTTAATTGCCTGCCTTAATTGCCTGCCTTAATTGCCTGCAGTAATTGCCTGCCTTAATTGCCTGCCTTAATTGCCTGCCTTTATTGCCTGCCTTCATTGCCTGCTTTAATTGCCTGTCTTAATTGCCTACCTTAATTGCCAGCCTTAATTGCCTGCCTTAATTGTCTGCCTTAATTGCCTGCAGTAATTGCCTGCCTTAATTGCCTGCCTTAATTGCCTGCCTTAATTGACTGCCTTAATTGTTGCCTTAATAGTATTCCTTAATTGGCTGCTTTAATTGCCATCCTTAATAGCTTACCTTAATTGCGTGCCTTAATTGCCTTCCTTAATTACCTGCATTATTGCCTGCCTTAATTGCCTGCCTTAATTGCATGCCTTAGTTACCAGTCTTAATTGGCTGCCTGCCTTAATTGCCTGCCTTATTGCCTGCCTTAATTGACTTTCTTTACTACCTGCCTTAATTGCTTGCCTTAATTGCCTGCTTTAATTGTCTGTCTTAATTGCCTGCCTCAATTGCCTGCCTAAATTGCCAGCCTTATTTACCTGCCTTAATTACCAGTATTAATTGCCTGCCTGCCTTATTGCCTGCCTTAATTGGCTACATTAATTGCTTGCCTTAATTGCCTTCCTTGATTGCCTGCCTTACTTGCCTGCACTAATTTCCTGCCTTAATAACCTTCCTTAATTGCCTTCCGAAATTACCTGCATTATTTGCCTGCCTTAATTGCCTGCCTTAATTGCCTGCCTTAATTGCCTGCCTTAATTGCCTGCAGTAATTGGTTGCCTAAATTGCCTGCCTTAATTGCCTGCCTTTATTGATTGCCTGTCTTTATTGCCTGCTTTAATTGCCTGTTTTAATTGCCTACCTTAATTGCCTTCCTTCATTGCCTGCCTTAATTGCCTGCCTTAATTGTCTGCCTTAATTGCCTGCCTTAATTGCCTGCCTTAATTGCCTGCCTTAATTGCCTGCCTTAATTGCCTGCCTTTATTGCATGCCATCATTGCCTGCTTTAATTGCCTGTCATAATTGCCTGCCTCATTGCCTGCCTAAATTGCCAGCCTTATTTACCTGCCTTAATTGCCTGCCTTAATTGGCTACATTAATTGCTTGCCTTAATTGCCTTCCTTGATTGCCTGCCTTACTTGCCTGCACTAATTGACTGCCTTAATTGCCTGCCTTAATTGCCTTCCTTAATTGTTTTCCCTTAGTACCTGCCTTAATTGCCTGCCTTAATTGCCAGCATTATTTGCCTGCCTTAATTGTCTGCCCTTATTGCCTGCCTAAATTGGCTTTCTTTACTACCTGCCTTAATTGCTTGCCTTAATACCTGCCTTAATTGCTTGCCTTAATTGCATGCCTTAATTGCCTGCCTTAATTGCCTTCGCTTATTACCTGCATTATTTGCCTGCATTAATTGCTTGCCTTATTTGGCTACATTAAATGCTTTCCTTAATTGTGTTACTTGATTGCCTGCCCTAATTGCCTGCCTTTATTGACTTATTTAATTGGCTGTTTTATTTGCATTCCTTAATTGGCTGCCTTAATTGCCATCCATGATTGCTTGACATAATGGCCTGCCATAATTGCCTGAATTAATTGCCTGCCTTAATTGGTTTTCTTTCCTACCTGCCTCAATTGCCTGCTTAAATTGCCAGCCTTATTTACCTGCCTTAATTACCAGTCTTAATTGCCTGCCTGCCTTAATTGCTTGCATTAATTGGCTACATTAATTGCTTGCTTAATTCCCTTCCTTGATTGCCTGCCTTAATTGGCTTTCTTTATTACCTGCCTTAATTGCTTGCATTAATTGCCTGCCTTAATTGATTGCCTTAATTGTTGCCTTAATTGTATTCCTTAATTGGCTGCTTTAATTGCCATCCTTAATAGCTTGCCTTAATTGCCTGCCTTAATTGCTGCCTTAATTGCCTGCCTTAATTGCCTGCAGTAATTGCCTGCCTTAAAGCCTGCCTTAATTGCCTGCCTTTATTGCCTGCCTTTATTGCCTGCTTTAATTGCCTGTCTTAATTGCCTACCTTAATTGCCAGCCTAATTGCCTGCCTTAATTGTCTGCCTTAATTGCCTGCAGTAATTGCCTGCCTTAATTGCCTGCCTTAATTGCCTGCCTCAATTGACTGCCTTAATTGTTGCCTTAATTGTATTCCTTAATTGGCTGCTTTAATTGCCATCCTTAATAGCTTGCCTTAATTGCATGCCTTAATTGCCTTCCTTAATTACCTGCATTATTGCCTGCCTTAATTGCCTGCCTTAATTGCATGCCTTAGTTACCAGTCTTAATTGGCTGCCTGCCTTAATTGCCTGCCTTATTGCCTGCCCCAATTGGCTTTCTTTACTACTTGCATTATTTGCTTGCCTTAATTGCCTGCCTTAATTGCCTGTCTTATTTGCCTGCCTCAATTGCCTGCCTAAATTGCCAGCCTTATTTACCTGCCATAATTACCAGTCTTAATTGCCTGCCTGCCTTAATTGCCTGCCTTAATTGGCTACATTAATTGCTTGCCTTAATTGCCTTCCTTGATTGCCTGCCTTACTTGCCTGCACTAATTGCCTGCCTTAATTGCCTTCCTTAATTGCCTTCCCTAATTACCTGCATTATTTGCCTGCCTTAATTGCCTGCCTTAATTGCCTGCCTTAATTGCCTGCCTTAATTGCCTGCAGTAATTGCCTGCCTTAATTTCCTGGCTTAATTGCCTGCCTTTATTGATTGCCTGTCTTTATTGCCTGCTTTAATTGCCTGTTTTAATTGCCTACCTTAATTGCCTTCTTTCATTGCCTGCCTTAATTGCCTGCCTTAATTGTCTGCCTTAATTGCCTGCCTTAATTGCCTGCCTTAATTGCTGGCCTTAATTGCCTGCCTTAATTGCCTGCCTTAATTGCCTGCCTTAATTGCCTGCCTTTATTGCCTGCCTTCATTGCCTGCTTTAATTGCCTGTCTTAATTGACTACCTTAATTGCCAGCTTTAATTGCCTGCCTTAATTGTCTGCCTTAATTGCCTGCAGTAATTGCCTGGCTTAATTGCCTGCCTTAATTGCCTGCCTTAATTGACTGCCTTAATTTTTGCCTTAATATTATTCCTTAATTGGCTGCTTTAATTGCCATCCTTAATAGCTTGCCTTAATTGCGTGCCTTAATTGCCTTCCTTAATTACCTGCATTATTGCCTGTCTTAATTGCCTGCCTTAATTGCATGCCTTAGTTACCAGTCTTAATTGGCTGCCTGCCTTAATTGCCTGCCTTATTGCCTGCCTTAATTGGCTTTCTTTACTACCTGCCTTAATTGCCTGCCTTAATTGCCTGTCTTAATTGCCTGCCTCAATTGCCTGCCTAAAGGCCAGCTTTATTTACCTGCCTTAATTGCCTGCCTTTATTGATTGCCTGTCTTTATTGCCTGCTTTAATTGCCTGTTTTAATTGCCTGCCTTAATTGGCTACATTAATTGCTTGCCTTAATTGCCTTCCTTGATTGCCTGCCTTACTTGCCTGCACTAATTGCCTGCCTTAATTGCCTTCCTTAATTGCCTTCCCTAATTACCTGCATTATTTGCCTGCCTTATTTGCCTGCCTTAATTGACTGCCTTAATTGCCTGCCTTAATTGCCTGCCTTAATTGTCTGCCTTAATTGCCTGCCTTACTTGCCTTCCTTAATTGCCTTCCCTAATTACCTGCATTAATTGCCTGCCTTAATTCCCTGCCTTAATTGTCTGCCCTTATTGCCTGCCTGAATTGGCTTTCTTTACTACCTGCCTTAATTGCTTGCCTTAATACCTGCCTTAATTGCTTGCCTTAATTGCCTGCCTTAATTGCCTGCCTTAATTGCCTTCCCTTATTACCTGCATTATTATCCAGCATTAATTGCTTGCCTTAATTGGCTACATTAAATGCTTGCCTTAATTGTGTTCCTTGATTGCCTGCCTTAATTGACTGCCTTAATTGGCTGCCTTATTTGCATTCCTTAATTGCTTGCCTTAATTGCCTGCCATAATTGCCTCAATTAATTGCATGCCTTAATTACCAGCCTTAATTGGCTGCCTGCCTTAATTGCCTGCTTTAATCGCCTGCCTTAATTAACTTTCTTTACTACCTACCTTAATTGCTTGCATAATTACCTGCCTTTAATTGCCTGCCTTAATTGCCTTCCCTAATTAACTGCATTGTTTGACTACCTTAATTGCCTGCCTTAATTGCCTGCCTTAATTGACTGCCCTAATTGGCCGCCTTTATTGAATTCCTTAATTGGCTGCATTAATTGCCATCGTTAATTGCTTGCCTTTATTACCAGCTTTAATTTGCTGCCTGCCTTAATTGCCTGCCTTAATTGGATTTCATTCCTACCTGCCTCAATTGCCTGCCTTAATTGGCAGCCTTATTTACCTGCCTTATTTACCAGTCTTAATTGCCTGCCAGCCTTAATTGCTTGCATTAATTGGCTACATTAATTGCTTGCCTTAATTGCCTTCCTTGATTGCCTGCCTTATTTGGCTTTCTTTATTACCTGCCATAATTGCTTGCCCTTATTGCCGGCCTTAATTGACTGCCTTAATGGCTGCCTTAATAGTATTCCTTAATTTGCTGCTTTAATTGCCATCCTTAATAGCTTGCCTTAATTGCCTGCCTTAATTGCCTGCCTTCATTGCCTGCTTTAATTGCCTGTCTTAATTGCCTGCCTCAATTGCCTGCCTAAATTACCAGCCTTATTTACCTGCCTTAATTACCAGTCTTAATTGCCCGCCTGCCTTAATTGCCTGCCTTAATTGGCTACATTAATTGCTTGCCTTAATTGCCTTCCTTGATTGCCTGCCTTATTTGCCTGCACTAATTGCCTGCCTTAATTGCCTGCGTTAATTTTTTTCCTTAATTGCATTCCCTAATTACCTGCATTTTTTGCCTGCCTTAATTGCCTGCCTTAATTGCCTGCCTTAATTGCCTGCAGTAATTGCCTGCCTTAATTGCCTGCCTTTTTATCCTGCCTTCATTACCTGCTTTAATTGCCTGTCTTAATTGCCTACCTTAATTGCCTTCCTTCATTGCCAGCCTTAATTGCCTGCCTTAATTGTCTGCCTTAATTGCCTGCCTTAATTGCCTGCCTTAATTGCCTGCCTTAATTGCCTGCTGTAATTGCTTGCCGTTATTGCCTGCCTTAATTGCCTGCCTTAATTGCCTGCCTTAATTAACTGCCTTAATTGGCTCCTTAAATTGCATTCTTTAATTAGCTGCCTTAATTGCCATCCTTAATAGCTTGCCTTAATTGCCTGCCTTAATTGCATGCCTTAATTACTAGCCTTAATTGGCTGTCTGCCTAAATCGCCTGTCTTAATTGGCTTTCAAAACTACCTGCCTTAATTGCTTGCCTTAATTGCCTGCCTTAATTGCCTGCCTTAATTGCCTTCCCTAATTATCTGCATTATTTGCCTACCTTAATTGCCTGCCTTCATTGCCAGCCTTAATTGCCTGCCTTAATTGTCTGCTTTTTTGACTGCCTGAATTGCCTGCCATTATTGCCTGCCACAATTTCCTGCCTTAATTGCCTGCCCTAATTGCCTTTCTAGATTGCCTGCCTTAATTGCCTGCCTTAATTGCCTGCCTTAATTGCCTGCCTTAATTGCCTGCTGTAATTGCCTGCCTTAATTGCCTGCCTTTTTATCCTGCCTTTATTACCTGCTTTAATTGCCTGTCTTAATTGCCTACCTTAATTGCCTTCCTTCATTGCCAGCCTTAATTGCCTGCCTTAATTGTCTGCCTTAATTGCCTGCCTTAATTGCCTGCCTTAATTGCCTGCCTTAATTGCCTGCTGTAATTGCTTGCCGTTATTGCCTGCCTTAATTGCCTGCCTTAATTGCCTGCCTTAATTAACTGCCTTAATTGGCTGCTTAAATTGCATTCTTTAATTAGCTGCCTTAATTGCCATCCTTAATAGCTTGCCTTAATTGCCTGCCTTAATTGCCTGCCTTAATAGCCTGCCTTAATTGCCTGCCTTAATTGCATTTCTTGATTGCCTGCCTTTAATGCCTGCCTTAGTTGCCTGCCTTTATTGCCTGCCTTAATTGCCTGCCTTAATTGTCTGCCTTAATTGCCTTCCCTAATTACCTGCATTATTTGCCTAACTTTATTGTCTGCCTACATTGCCAGCCTTAATTGCCTGCCTTAATTGCCTGCCTTAATTACCTGCCTTAATTGGCTGCCTAAATTGCATTCTTTAATTAGCTGCCTTAATTGCCATCCTTAATAGCTTGCCTTAATTGCCTGCCTTAATTGCCTGCCTTAATTGCCTGCCTTAATCGCTTGCCTTATTTGTCTTTTTTTACTACCTGCCTAAATAGCTTGTCTTAATTGCCTGCCTTAATTACCTGCCTTAATTGCCTTCCCTAAGTACCTGCATTATTTGCCTACCCTAATAGCCTGCCTTCATTGCCAGCCTTAATTGCCTGCCTTAATTGTCTGCCTTAATTGACTGCCTTAATTGCCTTACGTAATTGCCTGCCTTAATTGCCTGCCTAATTGGTTGCCTTAATTGCATTCTTAAATTGGCTGCTTTAATTGCCATCCTTAATTGCTTGCCTTAATAGCGTGGCTTAATTGCCTGCCTTAATTGCATGCCTTAATTACTAGCCTAATTGGCTGTCTGCCTTAATTGCCTGTATTAATTGGCTTTCAAAACTACCTGCCTTAATTTCCTGCCTTAATTAACTGCCTTAATTGGCTGCCTAAATATCATTCTTTAATTAGCTGCCTTAATTGCCATCCTTAATAGCTTGCTTTAATTGCCTGCCTTAATTGCCTGCCTTAACTGCCTGCCTTAATCGCATGCCTTAATTACCAGCCTTAATTGGCTGCCTGCCTTAATTGCCTGCCTTAATCGCTTGCCTTATTTGTCTTTTTTTACTACCTGCCTAAATAGCTTGTCTTAATTGCCTGCCTTAATTACCTGCCTTAATTGCCTTCCCTAAGTACCTGCATTATTTGCCTACCATAATAGCCTGCCTTCATTGCCAGCCTTAATTGCCTGCCTTAATTGTCTGCCTTAATTGACTGCCTTAACTGCCTTACGTAATTGCCTGCCTTAATTGCCTGCCTAATTGGCTGCCTTAATTGCATTCCTAAATTGGCTGCTTTAATTGCCATCCTTAATTGCTTGCCTTTATTGCCTGCCTTCATTGCCAGCCTTAATTGCCTGCCTTAATTGTCTGCCTTAATTGCCTGCCTTAATTGCCTGCCTTAATTGCCTGCCTTAATTGCCTGCTGTAATTGCTTGCCGTTATTGCCTGCCTTAATTGCCTGCCTTAATTGCCTGCCTTAATTAACTGCCTTAATTGGCTCCTTAAATTGCATTCTTTAATTAGCTGCCTTAATTGCCATCCTTAATAGCTTGCCTTAATTGCCTGCCTTAATTGCATGCCTTAATTACTAGCCTTAATTGGCTGTCTGCCTAAATCGCCTGTCTTAATTGGCTTTCAAAACTACCTGCCTTAATTGCTTGCCTTAATTGCCTGCCTTAATTGCCTGCCTTAATTGCCTTCCCTAATTATCTGCATTATTTGCCTACCTTAATTGCCTGCCTTCATTGCCAGCCTTAATTGCCTGCCTTAATTGTCTGCTTTTTTGACTGCCTGAATTGCCTGCCATTATTGCCTGCCACAATTTCCTGCCTTAATTGCCTGCCCTAATTGCCTTTCTAGATTGCCTGCCTTAATTGCCTGCCTTAATTGCCTGCCTTAATTGCCTGCCTTAATTGCCTGCTGTAATTGCCTGCCTTAATTGCCTGCCTTTTTATCCTGCCTTTATTACCTGCTTTAATTGCCTGTCTTAATTGCCTACCTTAATTGCCTTCCTTCATTGCCAGCCTTAATTGCCTGCCTTAATTGTCTGCCTTAATTGCCTGCCTTAATTGCCTGCCTTAATTGCCTGCCTTAATTGCCTGCTGTAATTGCTTGCCGTTATTGCCTGCCTTAATTGCCTGCCTTAATTGCCTGCCTTAATTAACTGCCTTAATTGGCTGCTTAAATTGCATTCTTTAATTAGCTGCCTTAATTGCCATCCTTAATAGCTTGCCTTAATTGCCTGCCTTAATTGCCTGCCTTAATAGCCTGCCTTAATTGCCTGCCTTAATTGCATTTCTTGATTGCCTGCCTTTAATGCCTGCCTTAGTTGCCTGCCTTTATTGCCTGCCTTAATTGCCTGCCTTAATTGTCTGCCTTAATTGCCTTCCCTAATTACCTGCATTATTTGCCTAACTTTATTGTCTGCCTACATTGCCAGCCTTAATTGCCTGCCTTAATTGCCTGCCTTAATTACCTGCCTTAATTGGCTGCCTAAATTGCATTCTTTAATTAGCTGCCTTAATTGCCATCCTTAATAGCTTGCCTT
The DNA here is from genome assembly GCF_032445375.1 of Bacillus rossius redtenbacheri. Classification (NCBI taxonomy): domain Eukaryota; kingdom Metazoa; phylum Arthropoda; class Insecta; order Phasmatodea; family Bacillidae; genus Bacillus; species Bacillus rossius. Next base: position 304,510 of record NW_026962459.1, on the reverse strand, counting down.
AATTGCCTGCCTTAATTGCCTGCCTTAATTGCCTGCCTTAATCGCTTGCCTTATTTGTCTTTTTTTACTACCTGCCTAAATAGCTTGTCTTAATTGCCTGCCTTAATTACCTGCCTTAATTGCCTTCCCTAAGTACCTGCATTATTTGCCTACCCTAATAGCCTGCCTTCATTGCCAGCCTTAATTGCCTGCCTTAATTGTCTGCCTTAATTGACTGCCTTAATTGCCTTACGTAATTGCCTGCCTTAATTGCCTGCCTAATTGGTTGCCTTAATTGCATTCTTAAATTGGCTGCTTTAATTGCCATCCTTAATTGCTTGCCTTAATAGCGTGGCTTAATTGCCTGCCTTAATTGCATGCCTTAATTACTAGCCTAATTGGCTGTCTGCCTTAATTGCCTGTATTAATTGGCTTTCAAAACTACCTGCCTTAATTTCCTGCCTTAATTAACTGCCTTAATTGGCTGCCTAAATATCATTCTTTAATTAGCTGCCTTAATTGCCATCCTTAATAGCTTGCTTTAATTGCCTGCCTTAATTGCCTGCCTTAACTGCCTGCCTTAATCGCATGCCTTAATTACCAGCCTTAATTGGCTGCCTGCCTTAATTGCCTGCCTTAATCGCTTGCCTTATTTGTCTTTTTTTACTACCTGCCTAAATAGCTTGTCTTAATTGCCTGCCTTAATTACCTGCCTTAATTGCCTTCCCTAAGTACCTGCATTATTTGCCTACCATAATAGCCTGCCTTCATTGCCAGCCTTAATTGCCTGCCTTAATTGTCTGCCTTAATTGACTGCCTTAACTGCCTTACGTAATTGCCTGCCTTAATTGCCTGCCTAATTGGCTGCCTTAATTGCATTCCTAAATTGGCTGCTTTAATTGCCATCCTTAATTGCTTGCCTTTATTGCCTGCCTTAATTGCCTGCCTTAATTGCCTGCCTTAATTAACTGCCTTAATTGGCTGCTTAAATTGCATTCTCTAATTAGCTGCCTTAATTGCCATCCTTAATAGCTTGCCTGATTGCCTGCCTTAATTGCATGCCTTAATTACCAGCCTTAATTGGCTGTCTGCCTTAATTGCCTGTCTTAATTGGCTTTCAAAACTACCTGCCTTAATTGCTTGCCTTAATTGCCTGCCTTAATTGCCTGCCTTAATTGCCTTCCCTAATTATCTGCATTATTTGCCTACCTTAATTGCCTGCCTTCATTGCCAGCCTTAATTGCCTACCTTAATTGTCTGCTTTTTTGACTGCCTTAATTGCCTGCCATTATTGCTTGCCTTAATTGCCTGTCTTAATTGCCTGCCTTAATTGGCTTTCTTTACTACATGCCTTAATTGCTTGCCTTAATTGCCTGCCTTAATTGCCTGCCTTAATTGCCTTCCCTTATTACCTGCATTATTTGCCTGCCTTAATTGCTTGCCTTAATTGGCTACATTAATTGCTTGCCTTAATTGTGTTCCTTGATTGCTTGCCCTAATTGCCTGCCTTAATTGACTGCCTTAATTGGCTGCCTTATTTGCATTCCTTAATTGGCTGCCTAAATTGCCATCCTTGATTGCTTGCCTTAATTGCCTGCCATAATTGCCTGAATTAATTGCATGCCTTAATTACCAGCCTTAATTGTCTGGCTGCCTTAATTGCCTGTCTTAATCGCCTGCCTTAATTGGCTTTCTTTACTACCTACCTTAATTGCTTGCTTTAATTGCCTGCCTTAATTGCCTTCCCTAATTACCTGCATTATTTGACTACCTTAATTGCCTGCCTTAATTGCCTGCCTTAATTGACTGCCTTAATTGGCCGCCATTATTGAATTCCTTAATTGGCTGCCTTAATTGCCATAGTTAATTGCTTGCCTTAATTACCAGCTTTAATTTTCTGCCTGCCTTAATTGCATGCCTTAATTGCATGCCTTAATTGCCTGCCTTATTTGGATTTCTCCATTACCTGCCTTAATTGCTTGGCTTAATTCCCTGGCTTAATTGCCTGCCTTAATTGCATGCCTTAATTACCAGCCTTAATTGGCTTCCTGCCTTAATTGCCTGTCTTAATTGGCTTTCTCAACTACCTGCCTTAATTGCTTGCCTTAATTGCCTGCCTTAATTGCCTGCCTTAATTGCTTTCCCTAATTACCTGCAATTTTTGCCTACCTTAATTGCCTACCTTCATTGCCAGCCTTAATTGCCTGCCTTAATTGTCTGATTAATTGCCTGCCATTATTGCCTGCCATAATTGCCTGCCTTAATTGCATGCCTTAATTACCAGCCTTAATTGGCTTCCTGCCTTAATTGGCTTTCTAAACTACCTGCCTTAATTGCTTGCCTTAATTGCCTGCCTTAATTGCCTGCCTTAATTGCCTTCCCTAATTACCTGCATTATTTGCCTACCTTAATTGTCTGCTTTCATTGCCAGCCTTAATTGCCTGCCCTAATTGCCTGCCTTAATTGCCTGCCTTAATTGCCTGCCTTAATTGCCTGCCTTAATTGCCTGCCTTGATTGCCTGCCTTATTTGGCTCCCTTAAAGCATGCCTTATTTACCAGCCTTAATTGGCTGCCTGCCTTAATTGCCTGCCTTAATCGCCCTTCCTTAATTGGCTTTCTTTACTACCTACCTTAATTGCTTGCTATAATTGCCTGCCTTAATTTCCTGCCTTAATTGCCTTCCCTAATTACCTGCATTTTTTGACTATCCTTAATTGCCTGCCTTAATTGCCTGCCTTAATTGTATGCCTAAAATGACTGCCTTAATTGACCGCCTTTATTGAATTCCTTAATTGGCTGCCTTAATTGCCATCGTTAATTGCTTGCCTTAATTACCAGCTTTAATTTGCTGCCTGCCTAATTACCTGCCTTAATTGCCTGCCTTAATTGGCTTTCTTTACTACCTGCCTTAATTGCTTGCCCTTATTGCCTGTCTTAATTGCCTGCCTTAATTGGCTTTCTTTACTACCTGCCTTAATTGCTTGCCTTAATTGCCTGTCTTAATTGCCTGCCTTATTTGGCTTTCTTTACTACCTGCCTTAATTGCTTGCCTTAATTGACTGCCTTAATTGCTTGCCTTAATTGCCTTCCCTTATTACCTGAATTATTTGCCTTCCTTAATTGCTTGCCTTAATTGTCTACATAAATTGCTTGCCTTAATTGTGTTCCTTGATTGCCTGCCTTAATTGCCTGCAATAATTGCTTGGCTTTATTGCCTTCCTTAATTGCGTGTTTTAATTGCCTTCCCTAATTACCTGCATTATTGCCTGCCTTAATTGCCTTCCTTAATTGCATGCCTTAGTTACCAGCCTTAATTGTCTGCCTGCCTTAATTGCCTGCCTTATTGCCTGCATTAATTGGCTTTCTTTACTACCGGCCTTAAATGCTTGCCTTAATTGCCTGCCTTAATTGCCTGCCTTAATTGCCTGCCTTAATTGCCTGCCTTAATGGCCTGCCTTAATTGCCTACTCTAAATGCCTGCCTTTATTGTCTGCCATAATTGACTGCGTTAATTGCCTGCCATAATTGCCTGCTTTAATTGCCTGTCTTAATTGCCTGCCTTAATTGCATTTCTTGATTGCCTGCGTTTATTGCCTGCCTAAATTGCCTGCCTTAATTGCCTGCCTTATTTGCCTGCCTTAAATGCATGCCTTATTTACCAGCCTTAATTGGCTGCCTGCCTTAATTGCCTGCCTTAATTGGCTTTCTTTACTACCTGCCTAAGTTGCTTGCCTTAATTGCCTGCCTTAATTGCCTGCCTTAATTGCCTTCCCTTATTACCTGCATTATTTGCCTGAATTAATTGCTTGCCTTAATTGGCTACATTAATTGCTTGCCTTAATTGTGTTACTTGATTGCCTGCCCTAATTGCCTGCCTTAATTGACTGATTTAATTGGCTGTTTTATTTGCATTCCTTAATTGGCTGCCTTAAATGCCATCCATGATTGCTTGCCATAATTGCCTGCCATAATTGCCTGAATTAATTGCCTGCCTTAATTGGATTTCTTTCCTACCTGCCTCAATTGCCTGCTTAAATTGCCAGCCTTATTTACCTGCCTTAATTACCAGTCTTAATTGCCTGCCTGCCTTAATTGCTTGCATTAATTGGCTACATTAATTGCTTGCCTTAATTGCCTTCCTTGATTGCCTGCCTTAATTGTTGCCTTAATAGTATTCCTTAATTGGCTGCTTTAATTGCCATCCTTAATAGCTTGCCTTAATTGCATGCCTTAATTGCCTTCCTTAATTACCTGCATTATTGCCTGCCTTAATTGCCTGCCTTAATTGCATGCCTTAGTTACCAGTCTTAATTGGCTGCCTGCCTTAATTGCCTGCCTTATTGCCTGCCTTAATTGGCTTTCTTTACTACCTGCCTTAATTGCTTGCCTTAAATGCTTGCCTTAATTGCCTGCATTAATTGACTGCCTTAATTGTTGCCTTATTAGTATTCCTTAATTGGCTGCTTTAATTGCCATCCTTAATAGCTTGCCTTAATTGCCTGCCTTAATTGCCTGCCTTAATTGCCTGCA